>NW_007727387.1:10893-13976 GCF_000696425.1 Galeopterus variegatus | reverse complement strand
AAAAAAAAAAAAAAAAAAAAAAAAAAAAAAGTGTCTTAATTGCTTTGTCTATAGGTCGACTCTAAAAACTAGAAAACTGATAAATGGCATTGACAATCCTATAATTTCAAAGATAATATTTACTGTAAAACTAAAATTCTACATGATTAACCCAGAGTGAAGAAAATACTCCTGTCACTAAAACTTTAAAATTAAATTATATACTTATAAGTAAATAAATTATATTAAAAACAAAAGTAATAAATACTTGAAATATACTAATTATTTTGTTACATTTTACTATTGCCTAAATAGGTCAGGTGCACCTATTGCCTCTGTGTGGTGGAAACCTTCTGTGACCATCACTCTTGCACATCTCTTCCCAACTCTGCATTTAGTGACGTCATGTTGGTAGCTTAAAATTGACCATGGAGAGAGAATTCACACCATGGGAATTGGAAAATGCTACAAACCAGGGCTTGGTTTATTGTTTTGTTCATTAGATTTAAGAAAATGGTAAAAAAAAAAAAAATGTTAATAATGTAGATTGAACTTAAATTGTGCTATGTCCATAGTCCTTTCATTGTGAATAGCACAAAAAATTTAGAGGAAATATTTTTCCAGTATTTGAAAACTATTTTCTTAGTCAACAGTCACTCACAGCACTGACGAATGAATGAAGTTCCAGCATCTGTAGAACTAAATGGGAAGGTAGCTTCAGTTTAGTCAATACAATCTGCATGAGAAAGAGAAAGCGTTTAATAGTAGGTGACATATCCGATCTCATGACTGTCAATACACTGGGTAAAGCACTGTGGATGGTGACGCAACTGCATTTGCCAAATCATGGTTAAGTTGAGAGCATAGGCTGGCTACCAATACAAGAGTTTGGCCAAAATCAAGAAAAGCATTCTATGAGAATCAATCGACTATATGGAATTTACAACCTGGAGTATGACATGTTTTACTATTTTTTGTAAAGTGTATATTACACATTCTTTATATCACTAAAATGCATAATAAACATATATATATATTCATTTTTTGAGAGTCGGTAGTTAGCATTTACCAGCACACCACTGTCCAGAGGCTTGCCAGATGTTCGCCCACACAGCAGAAGAAAGTGGGGGGACATGAAGACAAGCACCTCTTCCTCTCTCGCTCCAGGGCCAGGGTGGTCCCAGGGGCTGCAGGACTCATCAGCAGGGTGAGTAGGACTGGAGGAGTGAAGGCTGAAGAACAGCCAGCAGACAGGGCAGGTCACCCACCAAAGCCTTGGCATCTCTACAAGGGCGTGGCCTGTTCCCCCATCCCCACCTTACAGGGCAGCTGGGGGATTGGGGGTCACTCTGTGGCGGTGAGGATGTACAGGCCCAGGGGAAGGCAAGGACAGCAGCAATATTTGCTCCTTAAGAGAGATGCCTCCCTCCCATTACCAACAGAACGTGTGGCTCAAACAACCCACGGCCCCCCACCCAGGGCAGGGCCTCCCAGGAGCCCCCAGGAAGCCGCCCATGGCAGCGCCTTTGCGGGTGCCTGGCCACTTCTGCTTTCTGTTGGGTCCATGGAGCCACACACCGGGAACACACTGAATGCTCAGACCCCAGCCACAGGCTTACTTCGAGTTTTGAGGGAACACTTGCAGTCAGTTTCATTATAACTGGCTCAGCCCACTGCAGAAGTACCTTCAGTGCTTCTGGAGAAACCGCAGTGTGGGCTCGCGGCTCTGAAGGTGCTGGCCTATGTCCCCTGTGGGCACTGGTTGCCCTTTGCTTCCAGACATTTCTTGCAGAAAAACCCAAACTTACAGTATTCTATTTATCCTTCTGTGAATCCATCCTAAAGAGATGACCCAATATTGAGAAGACTTTTTACATGTTTGCCCCAAATTCTTTTTTAAATGATGAAATGGTGGGGAGACATAAATAAAAAGAAAAGCAAACCATTGTGTGAAAAGGTGGTTTCTGCATATTGAAAATAATCTGAAGTGTTCGATTTTAGAAGATTTTTAAATAACCTAATACACAGTCGTTGCCATTTATTTATAGTTACTGCCATATTTTACAGTCAATATGCCATTTCAGATCAATGTTATGTTTAATACCATAAGGAAATGCTTGGATTATAATGTTAAATTAAAAAGCAGACGAGCAGACTGGTGTCCTACTGCCAGCACGGCTCTGGGGCCGGAGTGCTGGGTTCAAGTCCTGCCTCTGTCCTTCACTAGCTGCCTGAGCTTGGATACTGTCACTTCAGCTCTCCAAGCCCCAGCTCTCTCAGTACAGTGGGGGCCACAGCGATACCTTCTTCCTGAACAGCTGTGAGGGGAGCAATGGGATGGTTCATGCACCTGTCACATAGTGGGTCTTGGACATCATCTGTAATCAGCATTGTTACTGCATCTTCGGCAAAATCAATCTGGAGATAAAACTCTGGAGGGAAAAGTCTCAAACAGACTGCAGTAGTTGTGGCTGGGTGGTGGAGCTGACGGAGATGCCTCGTCCTCGTTCCTGCCTTCCTGAGATAGGATTCTCTTTCTCCTCCCCTACCCCCTACAGTAACCATTCTGCATATAACTCTGTTTTAGTTGCTTCTTTGCTTTTATTGGCAGGTGACCTCCTGAATAAGGGACTGTTTCTTGTTCATTTCTGTAGCCCCAGCCTGTAGCACAGGCCTGGCACACAGTAAGTGCTCAAACACTTGACAGTCAAATTTCCCCAAGTTTTATTGGAGAGTATCTCAGATATCTACTGCTATATAACAAAATACAGTAGCTTAAAGTAACAGCTACTAATTATTTCTCATAATTCTATGGGACAGGTAGCAGGTGGGGCTTGGCTGGGCGGTTCTTCTGCTCCACACGGCGAGGGCTGAGGACCGCCCAGTTGCATTCACATGGGGGCTGGGAGGAGCTGGAAGATCTAGGGGGGCTTTGCTCACACGACTGGTGCCTTGTTCTCTTCCTTGTAGCCTCTCGTTCTCCACACGGTCTCTCATCACTCATTAGACAGATTAAATTTTTTAAAACATGGCAGCTTGGGGCCAGCCCAGTGGCACACTGCTACAGTGCGCCGCTTGGGAGCGCGGTGGCGCTCCCACCGAGG
>NW_007727387.1:9504-10551 GCF_000696425.1 Galeopterus variegatus | reverse complement strand
AGCTTGACTTCCAGAGAGAGAAAGTGGAGCTGCCCAGCTTCTTGGGGTCTGATTGCAGAACCGCCACAGCATCGTTTCACCTTCTCAGTGGGAGGAGGGTAAATGCATCCCCAGAAAGAAGGAATTTGGAGCATCTGGTACTTGATGAATAAAAAAGAAGAAAACGTTTTTCAAAAGAAGTACTAGTTTAAGCTGGTCTGGAAGCCCCATTAGCAGAAGGCTTTGCTGTTGCCTTTCAGAGCAGCATTGGGTCCCAAGTATACCTGTGGCAGCAGCTCCCTGTACCAGGAGCAGCAAGCCCAGAAGTCTCCCTTCAGGCAGGCAGTGCTCTACTTCACAGGGAGTGACCACAGGACTTGACACCCAGGGGACCTCCAGAGAAGCCTGCCCAGTTCATTGCCCCCAGAGCCCCTGAGCCCAGCACCAAGTGCTATTGCCTGTGGTGGGAGACCAAAGTGAGCAGGATAGCCTCCACATGCTCTGAGAGCCAAGCCCGCTGGAGGGGAAGGTGGGAACCTAGGACACATTGCCATGGAGGCCCTGGTGTCTGTGTGCCCACATAAGCACTGACAGAAAGTGCTACCTGTTCAGAAAGGCAGGAGGGACCTTGTCTTAGGCCCCATGCTCCAAAACTCCGAAAAAACCCAAACACACACAGCATAAATCTATTAACAAATGCACAGATGGGCACCTCTGCCCCTCCAGATGTGGGCTCAGTATGGGCCCAGCATGACCCATGGCCCTGGACTAGTCTGTTCACTGGACTAGCATGTCCAGCTGCCTCATCTCTTGCCCTATGTGCATCCTCAAAAGAGTAAGCAACTGGATCCAAGTGTTGTGGATTTGGTTTGTAGGCTCAGGCTTAAGTTTATAGGTTGTGCCATTGCTGGCATGGATGTCACTTCAGTGTCTAGGAGAAACTGAATATGGAAGCAGTAGAAAAAATCCAACTAACTTTCCAAACCCTTCCTCTCATATCATTTGAGTGGAGCGGTTCTCCACAACAAAACTTTTTTCTATAGTACCAGGCATGTATTTTCTTGCTTC
>NW_007727387.1:5813-8822 GCF_000696425.1 Galeopterus variegatus | reverse complement strand
TGGAGCGGTTCTCCACAACAAAACTTTTTTCTATAGTACCAGGCATGTATTTTCTTGCTTCTCTTGGAGTTCAAATTCATAGTCATATAGATCTTACACATCAGTATGCTATTCACAATGGTTCTACACGGCAGCCTGGAAATATTTTATACTGTTGAATGATTCATTTAACTCTTAAATGCATCCGTGTAGTTCTAGACATACAACATCATATGCATGAAGTGTGATATGGGTCCTTCGCACTGGCCACTAGATGGAAAATGAACAACAGAACTGGCAATAGTTTAATTTTTACATTTTACATTTCCAAAGTTACAAGAATTCAGTTTTCTTTAAATGATTTTTATTTAAATTTTCATATTCACTAATTACATACATTTTGTCTTTTGATTTTTTAGAGAAATCTTTATAAGTTTAACAATAATATGCATTGGCCTAGTTTTAACATCCTAAGAAGATCTTTCTATATGTGTACACAATAGACTGGGAACGTACATAGTTGCTACTAGTGAGTATTCACTCTTCTGCACTCTGTTTTTAATGTTTTATTTTGAAATGATTATAGATTCACAGGACATTGCAATAATAGTCAGAAAGGTTCCATGTACTTTGCCCAGTTTCCCCCAGTGGCTACATCTTAAGTGCAATATCAAAACCAGGAATCTGACATTGGTACAACGTGTGTATACAGTTCTACGCCATTTTATCACATGTGTAGATTCATGTAACCACCATGACACAGAACTGTCTCGTCACCATGTAAATCTCTATTGTGCTGCCCTTTACAGTCACCCCCAGCTCCTGCCCCCTCGGACCCCACCCCCTGGCAGCCACTCATATGCTTTCCCACTCTATAATGTTGTCAGTTCGAGAATGTTATGTAAGTGGAATCATGCAGTACGTGACCTTTGGGAACTGGCTATCTTCACTTGGTGTAAGGTCCTTGAGATCCATCTAAGTGGTTGTATGTGCCAACAGTTCATTCCTTTTTACTGATGAGTAGTATCTGCTGTGGTTTAAATGGTGATGCTCCCTCCAAAATTCATGTTGAAAGTTAATCCCCATTGCAACAGTATTGAGAGGTGGAGCCTTTAACAGGTGATCAGGAGCCTTGTGGATGGGATTAGTGCCTCATAAAAGGGCTCGAGGGACTATCTAGGGCTTTCCTGCCTCTGCGCCTTCCACCACGTGCAGACTCAGCCTTGTGTCCTCTGGAGGAGGCAGTGGCAAGGCGCCATCTGGAGGCAGAGAGCAGCCCTCAGCAGACAAAAAAAATCTGCCTTGATCTTGAATTTTCCAGCCTCCAGAACTATGAGAAATAAGTCCCTATTGTTTATGAATCAGCCAGTCTCAGGAATGGGATCACAGCAGCACAATCAGATAAGACAGTGTTCAAGGCATGGATGCACCATGGTTTTTTCAACCACTCACCAGTTCAGCCACGTTGACTGTCTCCAGTTTGGGGCTGTTACAAATAAAGCTGCTTTGGGGAGCTTCCCCTCACCCTTTCTTGCTCCACCTGGGTTGGGTGGAGCTGATCACCTCTCAGCAGTGGGCTGGACACATAACCAATGTCCATCAGATGAGCTTATTCTCTGCCCCAGTCACAGGATGAGTTCAGTTGAAAGCATATCAAGGGTTTTGCTAGAACCAATAGATTTATGTTTCTAAAACAAAAATGCCTAGAAAAATACATTCACCCTCTCTGGGCCTTGTGGTCCTCAGCTATGAAATAAGGATAAAAACCCCGACATTAATAGGTTAGTATTTATTTGTTCATTTGACAAACTAAAAAGTGTTTACTGAAAGAGTGTGGGGAGAGAATTCAAGAAGTGGGCAAAGCAGGTGCAAAGGCCCTGGGGCAAGAAAGGAGTTGAGTGACCAGCATGCCAAGAGCATAATGCAATTGGGGTGGGAGTGGGGGGCAGGGACAAGATGAAATGGAAAAACAGGCAAGGACCCCTCAGGGAGGATGTTCTAAGATCCAACAGGACTTAGAAACCATTGAACTTTGAAACCATTGAAGTGTTTTAAGCAGAGAAATTGCATGCTCCAATTTACTTTTACTGCTGCATGGAGAATGGTCTAGTGATAACAGAGCATGTGTGGAAGCCAGTGAGAAGGTTCCTGTACAAGGCCAGGCAAAAAATGGTGGTGGCCTGTCTAGGGTAGTAATAGCGGAGATGGACCAAAAAGATGAATTTGGGAAATATGTTGGAAATAGAAGTAACTGCAAGGCTTGCTCATGGAATGGATTAGAAGGTAAAATCAAGAATGACCCCTGGGCTTTTCACTTGAAATTAGTGTAGTTGGTAACATTTACTGATATGAAGAGGAAGAACAAGCTTGTGACATGTTGGGTGCATGTTTTGGACATGTCAGGTTTGAGATGTCAGAAAAGGATGTGTGTAGCTTAGAGGTGAGATGCAGGACTCATAAACACAGATGATATTTTTAAATTGTAGAGGGTTGGCCAGTTAGCTCAGTTGGTTTGAGCATGATGTTATAACACCAAGGCCAAGGGTTTGGATCCCTGAACCAGCCAGTCACAAAGAAACTGGAGAAATGAATGATTACTTGGGAGAGTGTGCAAGAGAGAATGGAAGCCTTATTGGGAACCCCCAACAGTTAGAAATTGTATTGAACTTGGAGAACCGATTTCTCCAACCTTCTTTAAAGCTAATCTTGGTGAGACAAAAAACTAAACTGTCATAACATGCTATTTTTTTCTTAACCTTTTTAGTTAAAACCTCAATTAATTTTCAACCTTTCTTGTTTTCTAATATACCATTTAATGCCATAAATTACCCTCAAAATACTATGTTAGCTGCATATGACAAGTCTTAAAATGTGGTTTTGTGTTGCATTTGCTTCTAAATATTTTATAATTTGCATCCCAAAATCTCCTTTGAGACATAAATTAACAATGTATTTTTCAGTGTTTAGATGGATGTTCTTTATTTTCAGCTGTCTTTTTTTTTTTTTTTTTTTTTTTTTTTTTTTTTTTTC
>NW_007727387.1:4097-4729 GCF_000696425.1 Galeopterus variegatus | reverse complement strand
GCGCCGCCGCGCTTCCCAAGCGGCGCACTATCCAGTGCGCCACCGGGCCGGCCCCTCACTTTCTTTCTTTTCAGGCTATACTGTTAGGTATATATAAGTTCAAGATTTTTGTATCTTTCTGTGAATTGTTCCTTTTATCATCTTGCAATGACAATCTTTATCCCCATCCCCAGTAAAGCTTTCTCCTTAGGCTATCTTGGCTCATATTAATTTTACAACACTGGGTTGGCCAGTATGCTCGGTTGGTTAGAGCACAGTATTATAGCATTAAGGTCAAGGGTTCAGCTCCCCTTACCAGCCAGCCACCAAAAAAAAAAAAATTTTTTTGTTTTACTACACTACACTAGTTTTCTTTTAGTTACTGTTTGTCTGGTATATTTTTTTCCATTCATTAATTCTCAGTACTTCTGTGTTCTTATATTTTAGGTGTGTCTCTTCACAAATAGCTACGATTGAATTTTTTAAATATTCCAACCTAGCACATCTATCTTTTAATATGTGAACTTAATCTGTTTACATTTACTATGATTATTGATATATTTATTCCATGTATACCTATTTTTACTTTCTAGTGTGTTTCTATTTTACCATAATTTTTCTTTTATGTCTTTTTCTCCCTTCCTTCTGTTGAA
>NW_007727387.1:3128-4079 GCF_000696425.1 Galeopterus variegatus | reverse complement strand
GTGAAAATTTAGCATCCAGGAGTTCTGGTCAAGAGGGCAGAGTAGTCAGTTCCTGGTGTTGCTCTCTCCTACAGAGCAACCAACTTGCAACTATTAAGGAGCAATAACAGAAGACCCAAGATCTGCACTGGAACAGGCAGGAACTGCATGCTGTGGGACCCCAGTTCAGGTTGCTCCCCACTGCATAGAGAGACTTTAGAGCTTCTGGGCCCACATGCCTCGAGACTGCCAGGCCAGAGAAGACAGGCAGGACAGGACATCTAGCCCAGGCCAGTCCCCACTGCCAGGAGAGACTTAAGAGGCTCAGGCCCCCACACCTCAAGCCAGCTGTGCTGGAGAAGAAAGGCGGGGCTGGACCTCCAGCCTGGGCTTGTTCCCACTGCTGGGAGAGACTTAGGCTCAGGGCCCCCACACCTCGAGCCAGCTGTGCTGGAGAAAGCAGGTGGGGCGGGACTTCTGGNCAAGCCAGCTGTGCTGGAGAAGAAAGGCGGGGCTGGACCTCCAGCCTGGGCTTGTTCCCACTGCTGGGAGAGACTTAGGCTCAGGGCCCCCACACCTCGAGCCAGCTGTGCTGGAGAAAGCAGGTGGGGCGGGACTTCTGGCCCAGGGAGAGACTTAGGAGCTTTGGGACTCCCTCACCCCAAGCCAGCCATGCCAGAGAAGGCAGACAGAGTGGGAACTCCTGCCCAGGCCTATCCCCGCCCCTGGGAGAGGCTTAAGAGCCTCAGCCCCTCCCCCCTACACCCTGAGCTAGCTGTCCCAAAACAGGCAGATGCAGTGGAACCCCCAGCCCAGGCTAGTTCCTGCTGACCAGAAGTGGCAGTCCCTTCAGGATCCAAGCCAAACATCAGGGTGAAATGAGTGGACTGTGATACCCCTGGCCACAAATGCAAAACACCAAAGGAAAGATACCAGAAATATGAAAAATCAAGAAAGTGCATCACCACCAAA
>NW_007727387.1:0-1944 GCF_000696425.1 Galeopterus variegatus | reverse complement strand
AAGCCCAAAGATCCCCAAACACATTCAACCCAAAAAGGTCCTCTCCAAGACATGTGATAATTAAACTGGCAAAACTCAAAGACAAAGAGAGAATCTTAAAAGCTGCAAGAGAGAAGTCACCTATAAGGGAGCCCCAATCAGAATAACATCAGATTTTTCATCAGAAACCCTAAAATCCAGAAAAGAATGGGATGATATATTCAAAACCCTAAAGGACAAAAATTGCCAGTCAAGAATACTTTACCTAGCAAGGCTATCCTTCTAAAATGAAGGACAAATAGTATATTTCTCAGGCAAACAAAAACTGTGGTAGTTCACTACCACACAACCAGCCCTACAAGAAATGCTCAAGGAAGTACTGGGTTTGATACCACAAAAACAACCACCCCTTCCATGAATACTCAAGAAAGAACAATACCTACTAGCAAAACAAAAATGCTAGCAAAAGAGAAAAAAATAGTTTATCTATCGCCCCAGGAAACCAACAAATACAGAATACAAACAGAAGATTAGAAAGAAAGAAATAAAAGGTAATTAAGACATCTAAACAAAAATCAATAAAATGCTAGGAGTAAATCAACTCCTTTCAATTACAACTCTAAATGTAAAGGGATTAAATTCCCCATTCAAAAGACACAGACTGACTGGATTAAAAAGATCGACCCAACAATATGCTGCCTTCAAGAGACTCACCTCACCTGTAAAAACAAACACAGACTAAGAGTAAAAGGATGGAAAAAGATATGTCATGAAAATAGAAATGAAAAACAAGCTGGAACAGCTATTCTTATAGCACATAAAATAGACTTTAAAGCAAAAACCATAAAAAGAGATAAAGACAACCACTATATAATAATAAAATAATCTATCCATCAAGAACACATAACAATCATAAATATATATGCACCCAATGTCAGAGCAGCCAGATTTACAAAGCAAACACCATTACATCTAAAGAAAGAGATAGACAGTAACACCATAATAGCAGGGGACATGAACACCCCACTCTCATCACTGGACAGATCATCTAGGCAAAAAATCAATAGAGAAACACAAGATCTAAACAATACGTTAGGCCAGTTGGACTTGGCAGATATCTACAGAACATTCTATCCAACAACCTCAGAATATTCATTCTTCTCATCAGCACATGGAACGTTCTCCAGGATAGACCACATGTTAGGTCACAAAGCAAGTCCCAACAAATTGAAAAAAATTGGAATTATTCTATGTATTTTTTCTGATCACAATGGATTAAAATTAGAAATCGATAATAAATGAAACTCTGGAAACTATACAAACTCATGGAAATTAAACAACATTCTACTTAATAACATATGGTCCAAGAAGAAATTAAACAGGAAATCAAAAAATTTCTTGAAACTAATGAAAATAATGATACGTCATACCAAAACCTGTGGGATACTGCAAAAGCAGTATTAAGGGGGAAATTTATCACGCTAAATGCTTACTTCAGAAGAATGGAAAGGTGGCAAATAAACAACCTAACACTTCACCTTAAAGATCTAGAAAAACAAGAACAATCCAAAACTAAAGTTAGTAGATGGAAAGAAATAATTAAGATCAGAGCAGAATTAAATGAAACAGAAACCCAAAAAACAATACAAAAGATCAATGAAATGAAAAATTGGTTTTTTGAAAAGATAAATAAAATCAACAAACTTTTAGCAAGATTAACTAAGAAAAGAAGAGAGAAGACCCAAATAACAAAAATTAGAAATGAAAGAGGTGATATTACAACTGACACCTCCAAAATACGAGAAATCATTAAAGACTACTATAAACAACTATATGCCAAAAAATTTGAAAATCTGGAGGAAATGGATAAATTTCTGGATGCATACAAACTACTAAAACTGAGAAAAGAATATATAGAAAATCTGAACAGACCAATAACAATAAAAGAGATTGAAGCTGTTATCA
>NW_007727386.1:411929-423347 GCF_000696425.1 Galeopterus variegatus | reverse complement strand
TCCATGGGTGTGTGGCTGGGTGGACAAACAGGTGTGCAGGAGGGTGAGGGGATGGGGGAGTGTGTGGGGGTGGGGGTGGGCGGACAGGGAAGTGGGTGAATAGAGAAATGGGTGTGTGGGAGGGTGGATGGATAGGTGAGCAGGTAGGTATGTAGGTGGGTAGATGGATGGGCGACCGGGTGGGTGGATGGTGAGTGGGTGAGTGGGAGGGTGGCTGGGTGACTGGGTGGGTGGATGGGTGTGTGGGTGGGTGATGAACAGAGCTCAGATGGAGCTATGACCTGCCCAAGAGCACACAGCTGGCACCAGCAGCCAGATGGGCTGAGCCCGTGCCCTGCCTAATCCTGCCTTCACTCTCTAACCTGTTTCTTGCCCTTTAAAAAATAGATAAATAAATAAATAAATGTGTGTCCTGTCATTCCCTTTGGAACGGGAACTGACTTGACGCTTTGGCAGCTAAAGATTCTCCAGACTCCCCACCTCACACCAGCTCCCATGCCACAGCCTCAGTGCCACCTGCTCTCCTTGCTGAATTCACCTGACTTCAAAGGCCATTAAGCGGATCATTAGCAGGTTAATAAAACCCTCTCCCTCGCATAGGTCCTCACCTGCTGCCTGCTGCCAGTCAGCAGGGTCTGCCTGTCACTGCTGACAGGAGCTGGGGAGGGCTCGGTGGCCCCCCTTGCCTGGCAAGCCGTGCAGGTAAGCTGAGCGCCTCTGTCCTCACTGCAGCCCCCAGGGAGGGGATGTCACTCAGGCCCTGCCCCCCTGGGGCTGTTCTTTGAGGTGGGAAGTGGGAGGTCGCCTGTCTCTTTGAGGACCCACACCTGAGCTGGGCCGTGTTGGGAGGCCTGTGAGGTTGGCAGGAGGCATCACCTCAGACGAGACTTTTGTGAACTGCCACTGTGACAGAGGCTGCAGAGGGAGGGGCGATGCTGTTACCTGTGTCACTCCAATCACTGAGGAGAAATGGGGTCATTTTGGGCAGTGGGCAAAGAGCCCTGGATGGAGCAAGTTGGACCCACTGGGCTGAGAGGCCACATTCAGGCAATGTCCTGATGCCGGTCCCAGCGCATTCCTAGCTTAGGGTCCGGGGGGCAGGGGAGGCTTTTCTCCTCATCTGGAAGATTCCATCTCAGTGAAATCTGATTGAAGAAAACATCAACTCATCATGTCACTGTTGAGTCGGGGCAGGGGGTGGTGAGGAAGCACGCTGCTGAGGGAAGCACGTAGAAAGACACCATATTGTAAAAAATCTAATGTCAAGTAAAACTATGTCCAGTAAGTTATATCAACATATATATACCTGTACAGGTGGACAGAAAAGCCCAGAAAGCAACATGCCATTCTTCCACCAGTGGTTCCCTCCCTGGTAAAATCTGGGATTTGAGGCAAGGTTATGTATTTGTAGTATTTTTAAAAATTTTTAACACAAAGTAAGATATTCATGACTTACATGTAAAATTAGAAATTAATTTTTAAAGATACTCAGCAATGATATAATTTAGAGTGTGAGGGTCAGATCTAGTGCTCAAAGGAAGCATCATGAGGGTCAGGAAAGGGCACAGGAGGGCCCCGGCTGGCACAGGAGACCCTCCAAGGTGTGCTGAGCCCACTGCCCTGGCCTCGTGGCTGGGCAGACAAACCCTATGGAGCCGTCTTTTACCTTGGAGGTTTCCCTGGGACAGGGCACCCCCAGCTATCTCCCCAGGCCTCATCCTCATCGAAGCTTCCTCCAAGATCCCACCCTGAGGTGGCTGAGTCTTGGAATTGGGTCCAGGACTCAGGGAGCAGGGAGGATGAGAAAGCAGGCGCAGAGGGAGCAGGAAACCTTCTGCTTGGCTAATCCCATAACACCAGGGCTATGGTGTCTCTGCTTCCACCCTGCAGAGTGACAGCGTCTGCGTGCTCATGCAAGAGAGGTTATTTTATTAACCAGATAGATTGAGCATCTCTCCTTCTAATTACCAGTTTAATTAACCTTGGCACACAGTATGTACCAACCCCCGAGGGACTGAGTCAGAATTGCTGTGCTGGGTGAACATCGCCCATCTGCTCTGTGCTAGCTTCAGCTGGCTCTCCAGGGGCCAGGCCAGTGGATGCCGAAGGCCAGGGGCTGGTGGCGCCAGGGAGAAGCCGAGGAAAAAGTGGGCAGGGGTTGTCAGGAACCTCCCAAGGGGGTCTTGCCACAGGGGCTGGATTGCAAGGAGGCTGCCTCCTCGGCAGCCCTTCTTCTGCAAGTGACCCTGAGCAGGGAAGACCGCAGAGAAGTCAGCGTGCACCACCCCACGTGGGTCTCCCAAGTGTCTGCGGGGTAGCCAGTGTGCCCTGTGCAAAGCCTGGGAACCGGAAGATTTGCGGATGGTGATGCTGCAGGATCTACTTCAAATTCTCAGTTTTCTCATCTGTAAAATGAGCATGACGATCCCCAGGTCACGGGGCAGTTTACGAGGCTTAATTCAGAGAAAAGAAATTGAGATGCTTAGTAACTTACGTTCATTTATTCGTTTGCTCACTCAGCACACATTTCTGGAGTGTGCACTGCGTATTGGCAAAAGAGTAAATAGCGCAATGACGAGCAGGGAGAAGTTAGAGACCGAGTTCTTGGGGGATTGACAGTGTCTGCCCAAGAACCCCCGAGTCACCAGCCCGTGTGCACACATGGGCACACGCACACACTCGCACGCCTTCCTGACCTGTTGCCCACGACACCACGCTCAGCTGGGGGATTGACAGTGTCTGCCCAAGAACCCCCGAGTCACCAGCCCGTGTGCACGCATGGGCACACGCACACACTCGCACGCCTTCCTGACCTGTTGCCCACGACACCACGCTCAGCACTCGTCTCACAGACATTTGCACACACGTGCCTGCACAGAGACGCATTTCTCCATCACAGCCATGAGCAGAACATGTCTACACCACACGCACATGCGGGTGGCCATGCAGGAAGTCAACTACATGGCTCCTCTGTTCTCAAGAAGTCTGAGGCCAGGGATGTCACATTAATAAGAAACACGGAGCCCCTGATAAAGGACTTTTTATATATTTATTTAAAAGCCTATTAAAATCCTAATCTAGTCTCCTCTTCACTAATGCAGTGTTATTGGAATCTCCTGATGTCTGTGTGGGAGGGTGAGGCTGAGAGTGTGTGTATTTGCATGTGTGTGAGAGAGAAGACTTTTGATGTGTGTGTGTGTGTGTGTGTGGAGGGTGTGCCAGCATGTGCTCATGCGCATGTGTGTGTGTGAGACCAGGTGTGGGATTTACAGTATATGTTTATCTGTGTGTTTGTGTGTGTGAGGGTGTGCCAGCATGTGCTCATGCGCACGTGTGTGTGTGAGACCAGGTGTGGGATTTACAGTATATGTTTATCTGTGTGTTTGTGTGTGTCTATCCAGGTGTGGTTTGTGCATGTATGTGTGTCTGGGTGTGTCCCTGGGTGCGTGTGTGTATGTGTCTGGGTGTTGGGGGGGTTGTGTATCTGCATGTCCAGATGTGAGGTGTGGGGGGTGGCTGTGTCCAGGTGTGCGTGTGTGCGCATGCCTCCAGGTAGGGGGTATGCATTGTGCTCTTGCGCTTCTTAGGACATTTCAGTGGTGAGCAGGGTTTCTCAACCTATTTTTACTTTCACCCCCATAGGGAGCCTTTGTAGAAAATTTTTTCCCTAATCTCCCTCTCTCTCTCTGAAATTTCAATACCATAGATACACTGTATATCTGTTTATGTACTGTATATATATAGTCAGATTTTTCTTTTCACCCACCCTCACACCCTCAAATAATCAATTTCTGCCCCCTTGAGGGCGATATTGCCCCTGTTGAAAATTCGGGCTGTAGAGCAAGGGTTTCCCAACTGGGCTTGGGGGGCCTGCGACCCTCCTCTCCTCTCCCTGCCCATGTTGTGTGCACTGGTTCTGTCTCTGGGGCCCAGCTGGAAACCTCTTAAAATACAGATTTCTGGGCCCCACCAAAAGAGCCTGTCCTGACCTGGGGAGATCAGAAACCCAGGTATAAGCAAGCTCCCAGGGGATTCTGATGCCCTGACTGAGGGAGAGGTCTAGGGCTGAAGGAAGTTTAGAAGCAGGAGGCACCATCCAGTCAGAAGGGAGAGGGTCTGTCTGGAGCCCCCACCTAGTCCTAGAGAACTTGAAATCTCAGCCATGAGGGCTGTGACCTGACCAGAGGGGCCTCCCTGTACTAGAGTTGCCCCAGGGAGGCTGAGGGCTGGACCAGAACCCCTCCTACCAGCCCAGGACTTAGAAGAAGCACAAGTAGTGTCCCCAGGACCAAGACCGTGCAGCTGGAGTCTGGAACAAACACTGACCAAGGGCATCTGGAGTGCCATTTTCCATCTGTTTGCTAAAGCCACAGATGTCCTCCGGACTGACCTGGGCCTTTCTTCTGTGATCCCCGATCTCCCCCCAGCCCCACATCCCCCACACATCAGGCACTGGGAAAGGAAGCAGAAGTTTACCTGTGCCCTGCCTACCAGCCCAGCCCTGGGATTAGAATGTGGGCTCCAATCCCTACTGGAACCTGGTCTGGAAGTTGCCAAGGACCTGGTAGCAAAATCAATCAAAAACAGAGAACCCCTACCTGGTTCTGCCCTCTTTGGGCATGAAAGAAAAGCTGTGCCTCTTTGGAGGATTGGACCAGTGCCAAGCCCCAGCCCTGGGTGTCTGAGTGAGCAGAACACAGGGGACCCATTGATGCGGTGTGGGCAGAGCTCCAGCATGAGGCTGCTGTGGGGCAGATGTGAGCCTGGAAGAGGGAGGGAGGGAGGGGCCAGCAGGGAGGCTGAGGAGCGGGGTGGGGTGGGGTGGGGTGGGAGTGGCTCCGTGAGGACATGAGGGCATGAGAGGAAAGATGGGATGAGGGTTGAAGAGAGATGGAGATGGAGACTAGGGATGGAGGGACATCGTGGTCTGGTAGAGAATCAAGGAAGGCATCCTTCTTCTCTTAAGCTTTAAAGGCATCAGAGCATCTCGCTAATTGTTCATCTCCCAGAAACGCTAATGAAATTAACTCTGCGAAATGCTCATCGGGTCATCCACAGAGGGCATGGAGCCAGGTTTCCATTCCCAATTTCCTCCTCCTCCTCCGCTCCTCCTGCCCCTTCCTGACAATTCCCTGCCCCCTCCTTTTTGCATTGGCCCCTCAGCAGGGAACCGCTTACCTCCAAATCAGCCTGAGAGTGCCCAGTGGGGAAACTGGAAATGGGGCCTGCGTAGCCAGGGAAACCTGAGATACCATGGAGCTCATGGAGCTGGGAAAGTTTGTCTCTGAGTGTGTATTTCTCTGTGTGTGACAGAGAGTGTGCAGTAGCACATGCATCATTGGAGCATGTGTCTCCAATAAAACCATTTGTTAGACTGAACATTCTTTCAATCACTCAGCAAACATTTCTGGAGCAGCTTCTAGGCTTAAATCCTTGTCCCATCCCTTACCAGCTGATGGAGCATGTGTCTCCAATAAAACCATTTGTTAGACTGAACATTCTTTCAATCAGCAAACATTTCTGGAGCAGCTTCTAGGCTTAAATCCTTGTCCCATCCCTTACCAGCTGAATGACTTTAAGCAAGTTACATCCCCCCTCCGTGCCTCAGTTTTTCTACCTATACAATGGGGACAATAACAGCATCTACCTCATAAGAGGTTGTGAGAATTGCAAGAGATAAACCAGGTAAGGAGCTTAATCCTGCCCTGGGCATGTGCTGAGTTCTCAAGAAATGCTGGGTGCTGTCCTTGGTCCTGGAGGCTCCAAAGCGAGGACATCCCAGTCCTTGCACCGAAGCACTGCCAGACCAACCGAGAGACCCAGGCACGAAGTTCTCAGTAGCATGGGGCAGCATGGAGGGTGGGCACATGAATAATCTATGCGGGAGTAGGGTGGGGAGACATGGAAGTGTTTGTATGTAACTATATACTGGGAACAAGTGAATCTGTATTGATTGTGTTCAGTTGCCCAGCCTGCATGTGTGTGAGCTGGATGTGGGAAATATATTTGTGTTAGGTGTAGACATTGGGTGCTGGCATGCTGTGTGTGTGTGGTGTGTGTGTGTGTGTGTGTGTGTGTGTGTGTGTGTGTGTGTGTGTGTGGGATTCAGGGCATGGGTGAGTGTTGAGGTTCTGTGTGCAGAGTGGCAGATGGGACTGATCCAGATGTTGTTGGGAGTCCTTTAAAGGGGCTTGTTTCTAGTTCTCTCTCCCCTTGTGTCTAGTTCTCACTTTACTCCCACGTATTCTTCATTTCTCTTACGACCATTTCTTTTAGGCTCTCATTCCACCCTGACTTACAACTAGGAGGACATCTGTGTCTTCTCCCACAGGCAGCAGATTCCCCCAATGGGTAGCACTGAGACAAACAATAGGCAGTAATAAATGCTTGCCCTACCCTGGGCAAGGCTCTGGAACAGATTTTTATAAAGGATAATTCTGTATCATTTTTTTCAAATGCAAATGACAGAAACCCAAATGGTGTATCTAGCAGCTTCAGGAGCACCTGGATCTAGGGGGCTGGAATGATGAATCAGGATTTTGCGCCTCCCTCTTTTCCAGGCTTTACTCTTCTCTGCCCAGGCTCCAGTATCAGGCATGTACTCCTCATGTGGTAGCAGCTGCAAGAGCAGATCATCCCTTTCCTGCCTCAAGTCCAGCAAGAAAAGAAATTCCCTGTCTTTGTTTCAACAAAAGTCCCAGAAACGAGCCTTAGTGGTCTGGCTTGGCTCATATGACCATCCATGAACCAATCACTGTGACCCAGGGAATAATGGATTCTGATCAGCCAGGCCTGAAACACATGCCATCTTTTGGAACTGGGTAGGAATAGCTCGACATGAATCTTGTGCACTGATGGGAGGGGGGTGGGTGGGGGGCATGATCCCTCAAAGGAAAGATAGGAAAGTGATTCCAGAAGACAGAAGTTGGATGCTGAGCAGTGGGCCAATGTGAATACTTGGACTGGGGAAGGGACCATACAGAACCAATGTGGGGTCTCCAAGAGCTAATTTCCTGTTTGATTGGGTTATTGGCCTGGTAGATCAGCAAAGCTGGAGGCTCATGAGTCTGGGGCTCTGAAGTCTTCCTGTTTGTTTTTGTGGGTACAGCAGTGAGATGTGAGCTGACTGATGGTGTGGTCAGAGGCTTCTAGAGTGGATGAAAGAGAAGCTGATTTATTGTCCAAGTGCAACATTCAGGGTAGTCTTGAATATCAAGCCTCTAAGCTCTGTCCTTAGTCCTGCCCTCAGCAACCTGTTTAGTAAGGACCTGGTGGAAAGTATATATGATGTCCCAGTCTCGTCTGGGAATGTCAGGAAACTGAAGAAAATAGCAAGTACTCTGCCTGACTGCACTCACATCCTGAGAGGGCTCCATATGGGAAAGAGGGATTAGATGTAATATGATGAAATATAATTGGGATGAAGTTAAGTCTCTGCATTTAATTGCAGAAAACCAGCAACCCAAGGGTACATGAGGAAAAACCAGTTATTGGCAGTACCTGTGGCAAAGACCTAGGGCAGTGTTCCTCAAAGGGTGATCTTCAGACTACTGGTAGCAGTAGAAGCAGCTGGTAGGGGATAGGAGGCCTTGGTAAAAGTGCAGATTCCTAGACTGAATCAGAATTGGAATAGGGCAGGGCCTGGAGATTTGCATTTTAACCAACATCACAGGAACTTTGGTGCATTTCTAAATCAATAACAGCATCACCATGGGCTCTGAACTACCCCAGTCCAGTGAGTATTAGCGGTGTGTTGTCACTGACCAACAGCTGATTGGGACCCTGCTTGTGCATCAGGCCATTTGGGCAGGAGACATGCCAACTCCCTTCAGGGGATGCCTTCGGAAGAATGACCTTGCTAAAGAGAGCCTGCAGTGGGGGAGTCTGGGTAGGCAGAACAGGGACCCAGAGCCCTGCTGCTGTGCCAGTGACTGGAGAAGAACCATTTGGCCTAGAGGAGAAAACAGTCAGGATAAATCCAGACTCTGTTTTCCAAAGTAAAAGTCTTCTGAATTAACAGAAGCAAAAGAGGGGGCAGACATGCATGATGTGGCCCCAGAAGGTAACTCAATGAGGGGCAAATTGTTGATCCCTAAAGAGGAGACATATCTGGCCAGCAGAGTGGTTGGAGTTGAAATCTATGCCCTCTCACTAGCATAGTGCAAGTGGGGGCTAAAGACACTTGTTAGAGGGTCCCACTTAGGCAGGATTTGGCTACTTCCTCCCTCCCTTAGAGTCTGAGTCTTCTGTGAGGGAGAGGCCCAAGCTCACAGTCAGGGCTTGGATCTGAGCAGCATCAAGGGCAAAGGAGATTGGAGATGTCAGAAACCCTCTTCCCATCTGGCCATCTTACTTTTGGGTCTAAGACAAACCCTTCCTTGGCAGCCCTCCAACCTGGATTCTTAAGCAGAATTCAGGTGAGACATCTACTCCCACCTCTCTGCAAGGGCATCCCTCCTTCTCCTGACATGGCCCTGAGTACCACCTTGAGGGGACACTGAGCTGAGGCCTGAGTGACTGAAATGAACTGCCATGTGAAGATCTGGGGACAGAGTGTTCTAGGAAGAAAGATAAGCAATGGGAAAGCCTGGTGGTGGGGATGAGCTTGGATGCTGGAGAAGCAAAAAGGAGGCCCTTATGGTCAGGGGCGTAGGCAGAGTTGCAGAGGTAGGTAGAGACCAGATCATGCTGGGCCTGTAGTCTGTGGTCATTATTAAAGCTGCTCTCCACATACTTCAGCTCTGCCTTCCAGGCACGTGGTAGGATCGTACTTCCTGGCGCCCTTGGGTGGGGCCATGGGCCAGTTCTGGCCAATGAATTATGGGTGGAAGAGACACATGTCATTTCTGCACTGAGCCATTGCTTGCTGGTGGGTGTGCATGTAGAGTTCCCTTTTCCTCTGCCTCACGGACCAATGGTGTTCCAGCAAGTGGCTGCATTCAGCCTTGGTCCCCTACTGAGGACGACCTGGGACAGTAGATCCATGATGGACAAATGAGAAATAAACCTTTGTGTGTGGATTTAAGCCACTGAGATTGGGAGACTGTTTGTTACCACAACATAACCTAATCTATCCTGACTTATACAGACCATCCTATTCTGGCTGAAGAGAGAGGGGCAGAGAAGTAAACAGAGGAGCCAAATGAGCATAGGAAGAGACCCTTTCCTCTCCTGTACCCCAAACCTTGTTCCCAAATTCTAATTCCACACCTGAAACTTCAGGAGGAGAAAATGTAAGCATGGACATTGAAATCAAACCTCCCAAGGACCCATCTAAGCTAGCCCTGGAGCCATTGATCCTGACTTATACAGACCATCCTATTCTGGCTGAAGAGAGAGGGGCAGAGAAGTAAACAGAGCAGCCAAATGAGCATAGGAAGAGACCCTTTCCTCTCCTGTACCCCAAACCTTGTTCCCAAATTCTAATTCCACACCTGAAACTTCAGGAGGAGAAAACGTAAGCATGGACATTGAAATCAAACCTCCCAAGGACCCATCTAAGCTAGCCCTGGAGCCATTAAATAAGGTTGGCCCTGGACAATAACTGACTTCCCCTCCCCAAGCCTCAGTTACCTCATCTGTATCATGGGAATAATAACAACATTTATTTAACAGGATCGTACAGGAAGAACAAGCCAAGTTACAAATGTAGGCAAGGACATAGTGGTGTCCAGCACATACCACTATAATGCCATCTTAGACCCCAGTCCCCAGTCCCACTCTGTCCTCAACCACCTGCCTCCAAACCCCATTTTCTAATCATATCCCCCACACTGTGGGCCCCAAGTGCAGATCCTGCCACTGTTTCACCTCTCTCACCCACTTCTTTCCTGGGGGGTGGGTGAGGAAAGGTATTATAGCATCAAAGGGAGCAGTGTGGGAACACACACACACACTCCAGACAGGGTAGACCAGGCCCTCCGACACAGTGCGCACACAAACACCTCCAAAGCAGAGTTCAAAAACCAGAAGGTGGTGGATATTTTCATCTGGGCTCACATAAGGTTAAAAAAATTATTTTTTATAAGTTAAAATTTTTAAATCAGGAGACTTAAATGGCTTCTTTTGAAAATTTGGAAGATACAGCCACACTGGGCCCCAGTCCCCTTCCCCTACAATTGGTACCTGGAGCTGAAGAGCCAGCTGCTCCTTTAGATGGGATCTTGTGCCCTGTCTCCGGCGCTGTCCATTGCCTCCCTGGTGCTGAAGCCCAGCCTCTGTCGGTGCGCATCTGGAGCTCGGGCCGATGTTCTTTTATAGTAAAGAGGAAAGCAAAACAGTTCTCATAACCCTTCTCTATCAAAAGTGGGAAACAAAAGACAGACCGAGAGAGGGCCTCGTGTCTCAAGAAATAAAGGAGAGCTCATATGTCTTTGTGGAAGCGAAGACCATTCTAACCTCGCCTGGCCTGCAGCACCAATTCATATTATCGATCGGCTCCTTGGGCGTTTGAGTTTGCGACCCTGCCCTCAGGCTTCTCATTCCCCTCCCGACCCGACGTAGAACCTTCTCTTTTTCTGATCACTCGCCCCATGCACACGGTGAGCGTTTGTCATTTCCTTTCTCCTTCAAGGCAGCCCTCTGTTTATTTTAACCCGATTAGGGAATGGGGGTGGGGAACGGGAGACTCCAGCAGCGGTCATTGCTGGAGGCTCCGGGAGACGACGTGACTTGCCCAAGGTCACAGAGCTAAGAAGCCGGAGTCGCCTAGACCCTACCCCAGGTCTCTCTAGCTCCGAAAGCCCAGCTCTGTCCTTCACGCCCACGTCCCAGGCGCGGTGCGCGCTGTGGGCGCAAATACCTAAGGTTATTTTCCTTCTGCAAACGGCTCTGTGGCGTTAGGGAAACCTTGGGTCACGCTGTGAGGAGGGCCCCGGAGCCCGCCAGGCTGCGTGATTGGGACTGCGTGTGGCCCGGAGTCTGACCTGCCCGCACTGGGGGCCCGGGCACCTCTGCGCACGGGCCGGGGCCCCGGAGCTCCCACGCAGTCCACTATCCAAGCCGCAGGCTGGCAGAATACCGCTGTTAGGATACTGCCTCGGGGAGCGGCCGGGAGGCTGGGAGCGGGGGAGGACCGGACTGCAGCGGAACCTGCCCTGGGCACCGCTGTCCTGGGTTGCTCTTCGCAGGCTGGCGCCGAACAGGGGTCGCCGCAGCCCGGGCCCCCTCCCGGGCCACCTGTGCGCAGACTGGCGGGCCCGACGGAGCCCGGATCCGGAGAAGCGATCCACTCCGGGTTTCAGACTCCTGCCCCGGCCCCCGGAGATTGCGCGGGGCGGTGGGAGGTCTCCCCGCCCACCACCCTAGCCCCTCCCTGGGGGAGCCTCAGGCATCGCCGGGAGGGATCCCCGGTACTGGGGGTGGCTCGTGCGCGCAGCGCGGGGCGGCCGGCCCCTCCTTCCTTCGCCCGCCCCGCCC
>NW_007727386.1:403945-410977 GCF_000696425.1 Galeopterus variegatus | reverse complement strand
CGGCCTGTGGCCAGCGCTCCTGGGCATAGTCCTCGCCACCTGGCTCCGTGGCTCGGGTGAGTCACGCCACGCGCGCTCTGGGGAGGCTGCGGGAGACCGTGCGCGCGAACGCTCGCTGCTCTGGGGGGTCCACGACCCGAGCTGCTGGACCTGGCTAGGAGCCCCCCGAGGCCAAACTTTGCGATGAGGGACGCGAGGGCCGCCTCTTGCTGCTGCGCAGCTTCTCTGCGCGCTCTCCCGGAAGCCTGGGTTCTGCCAAGTCCAGGAGCAGCCGTCGGCGCGCGGAGCTGGCGAGTGTAGACGCCCCACGCCTCCGGGTGGGGGAAGTTTGCTGGTTGGCCGGCCCCGGAGCAGGGTTGGGGGTTTGGATCAACCCCGGGGGGGGCTGACTTTGAAGGTTCAATGATTAGAGGGTTTTGAACACATCCGGTGCCTAGGAAATGGGGAGGGGTCGGTTAAGATACCTCTTTCTGGTAGCATATGCCCCAAACTGCCCCTCACAATCTCCCAGCTTGGCACCTGGCCTCTGCTCACGTCCAGAACACAGTGTCCTCCTCTGTCTCCACCACACATGCTCGCACACGCACACACTCAGGCGTGGAGGCGCATACACCAGCCCCCGGCCCTTGCAGCTCACACGATCAAAGCGCAGTGGCCCCGGTAGCCCGGGCTGTTGCTCCTGGCCTCCCTGGCGCCGGAGACAGACTTGTGTGCGGTTGATCCGCTTGCTTCTGCTTCCCCTTCTCGCTTTAAACTCCACAGCTCTTCTTCCTCCCTGCATGTCCCGTTGGCCAGCCCAACCTGCTGAGTAACTCAGCTCTCAGCCCACCTCCTTTCTTTTGGGGGTGGGGGGAAGAAGTTCCCCTGCATCCTTTGTCTGCTCTCCCCGAGTCTCCACCTAGGCTGATCTGTTGGGGCCTCCCGATCTCTACTCCCCACCCCCACCACCCCATGCACTTAGCAGAGCTGAGCTTATGTATGGGGGGGTCATTTGTGTGATCAAGGGGACACGGGGCTTGCCCTAGACATTCTCGATTCTTGCTGCCCCCACAACTTGTGGAGGTGGGTTGCCCCCACCCTGGCCAGTCCACTGTTAATCACAGGGGTGTGGGAAGGGAGCGTTGGGGTTCCTGAGCTGCCAAGCAGATCGATCAGAGATCAATGAGTGAGAGCTCAGGGACCAGCCTGATGATTGAAGCTGATGGCTGTTTCCTTCAAGGGTCTCTGCGCAGCGCATCCTGCACCCACCACTGCCTGACCGCCCTTTCCATTCTGCCCCCTCAGCCTCCCTCTACCCCATCCCACACACTCTATTGCCTGCCCCCTCAGCCTCTCCCCCAAATCCTCACTTTAACAAACCCTGGTTCCCCACGGCCTCCCCTTTCTAATCTTGACTGAGCTGGGAGGCTGAACTGCTGCTGGGTGTGTGTTGGACACACACGTGCGTGCTAGGGGTGTGAGTTCAGCTCTCCAGACGGACACTCAGGGGTTGCACCATTGACCATGGTAAGCTGGGTGTTAATGTTCCACACACCAGGGAAGTGTTGCCGGACGCTGCCGAGTAGGTGCCCAGAAAATGTTTATTGAGTTGGATGTGTCTGAGGGTTCTGTGTGGTCATAGCTGCATGTCACCCATGTGAGCACATGTGAGGGCTGTGGGTTGACATGTGTGCCTGGGTGACCCTGGGTGACAGGGGAGGGGTTGGCATGGTATGTGCAGCATTGGTATGTGTGTGGCCAGATAAGCACGGGTGATGGCTGGCATGCTGCACGTGTGTGATGGTTGTGAGCAGTTGCACAGGTGAACCCGTACAGATAAGGGGGGCCAGGTGGTGGTGAGTCAGGGTGCTGCAGCCCAGAGTGGGGGGTAGCCACATGGATTCTTCAGGAGGCTGTGGGGTGGGGGAACTGCATCCCTGGTTGGCAGAGCACCTGTTGGGGACTGGCCCAAGGTTGCCCAGGGAGCTGGCGGGTAGGCACTCTTGCCGCAGGACTGCCCTGGAACAGAGCTTGCCTCTGAGCACCAACTCTCAGGCCTGTGGGAAGAGCTGCTGAAGGGCATGGGGTAGGGACAGGCCCTGCTTCTTGTCTGGGGCCCCTTCTTGCACATATGGACACCCAGGCAGGCTGGCCCTGCGGTGACCCTGGCTCCTCCCGTGCCTGCGCATCAGCTCCTCGGCAACAGCAGCCACTGAAAAATGTGTCTGTGAGTGGCTAAAGGAGGGATGGCCAGCTGGGCAGCAGGGGGCGCCAGGGCCCAGCATGATCACGGCAGCCACCTGCTCCCCAGGCCAGGCGCCCACCGTCTGTCACCTGACATCACACTACCACCTCACAGAAAAGCCTGTCCCTTCAGTGCACACGCACCCGGGCAGGGCCCTCTCTGTGCCCACACACACAGGCACCCACCTATCTCAGGACGTTCCCATCCATACTCACTCACACCTCCCCAACCCTGTGGTCTCCCTGTCACCCAGACCTCCACACTTCAGGCTGGGAGGGGTATAGGGAGCTGCCTGTCCCGGAAGGTGGGGCTGAGGGGCACCAAGCTCTGGCACTGCCCATTCTGACCCCAACAATCTGTCCTTCTTCCTCTTCCTCAAGCCCCTATCCCCATCCTCAAGGTTGGTTTGGGCCCCTCTGTTCACCCCCACTCTCAGGCTGATGCAGTTAGTTGTGGGGGGAGGGGGGTCTTAATTCTTTAAGGCTAGGAGATACCCTTTCTTGCTCACCCTGCCTTATGGATGGGGTGAGCTGGGCTTTGGGGCCCCCTAGGAACCCCCAGGAGAGAGCTGGTCTGACTGGCCTGCCTGCTCCCACTTTGCCCATGTTGGGAGGGGCTTCCCTCAGGAGCCCAGGATTGGCACTGATCGACGTGACAAACCCCCATCCAAGAGGCACTGGCCTGGTTTCTAGGAGCAGCCAACTTTGGCCTCAGCCAGGGCAGAGGCCCCTCCTGCTTCACGCCCCTTCTTCCTGCCTACTGCTGCTCTGGGCCCCAGACCCGTGGTCTCAGAAAGCAGGAGCCTGGGGGATCTGGGGGATCCATTTTCTAGGTGAAGACCCCAACGCTGGGCTTAGCTGCCACCTGGGAACATGAGTATCCACAGGCATGCATGCTGGGCCTGCTCAGTCAAGGCCAACCCTCTCCCACTGCCCCCTCCTCCCAGCAGCCCTGCCACTCCCCTCCCCCTTGTCCCCCAGCCTGGGGCTGGAAACCTTAGAGTCTCCCTTGGCTCTCCCTTCTCCTTCACGCTTCACATCTAATCTGTCACCAAGTCCTCCAGCTCAGTCCTACTGTGACATTGTTCTCATGCATCCTTCGTCTCCTTTGCCCACGTCCCTCCCCCAGCACCTTTCTCCTTCACCTGTCTCACCTAGATCACTGCAGTGACCACCTCCACTCACCCCCCTCCTATACTTCCTCTGCTCAGACTGAGCCCCCTGGCATAGGGGCTGGAACCTTGCCAGAAAGCTTTCTGTGGCTCCCCAATGCCTGCAGGTAAAGTCCAGACCTTGAGTCCAGGGGTCCCTGGGGAAACACCTGCCTCCCTCATCACACCACGCATCACTGCGCTGATCCACCAGGAGGTTGAGTGACCTCCCTGGCTTTGACCGTTGGTGGGCTGGGCACCACAGACAAGCTCTGGCTTCCAGACTGTAGCTCCCGTGCCTCACAGAACCTGGTGCCACCTGACCCTGCCAGCATGCTCCCCACTCAACACCCCAACCTCCTTGGCTCTGTCCAGACCTACACCAAACCTCTTTGCTGCTGCCAATCCCCACACTGTTCTGCTGAGCTCGGCCCCCAGCTTCAACCCAGCCCCCTCCAAAAGGCTTCCGCGGGACTTCCAGAGACCTCACGCTGAGCTGATCTCGCCCCGAAGGAGGTCTCTACAGGGGCCCTGACACACTGAGTGCTTGGAGTGGGCTAAAGCAAGACAGAGGTACTGATTTCCCAGCCTTGAGGCAGCTGCCAGAAGCCTCTGGCCTGAGCCACCTCCTCCTCCAGTGCTTCCCATAAGTATGGCCATTGTCTATGGCACGGTGACCATGCTCTCTGCTCCCAACGTGCTCCAAGTCATGGCCAGCCAAGTGCTATTGTTTCCTTCGTTTGAGTTGGGGTTCTCTGGCCAAGCAGGGAGAGCTGTTACGGCCAGCGGCCAGCGACAGGAAGAGAAGTTTGCTCTGCCCGTCTCGGCCACAGTCCCATCCTTGTCCCTGAATATAGACTGCCCCGCTCCAGGGAGGAAATGGAAATGGCCTCCTGTCCAGGGTGGGAATCAGTAAGGCCATACCCCAGTGTGTGTGTGTGTGTGTGTGTGTTGCGGGGAGCTGTACCCTGGCCACACACATGGACAGCAAGCCAGCCTGGATGAGTGTGTGTGTTTGTAGGTCACCCATACAAGTTGTATGCCATGTCTGTTTAATAGAAACCTCCTGACGCACCCCATTCCCACCCTGGCATAGATTTTCCCAGAGTGGCTGTTTTCTCACTGGAATGGTGTCATTCATAGAATTGACACTAAGACTTGGGCTGCTCGGCCCAAGTGTGAGCTCCTGACTCCTGAGGCTGAGCCCCTGGGCCCCAACCACCCTTGATGCCCAGAGGTGAACTCAGCTTCCTGCAATCAATTCTACCTGCCTACCCCTTTGTCCCTCTTGTCTGCAGCCACGGGAGTGGCATCGAAGGGTCCTCCTGCCTTCTGGGGAGACTTGGCCCCCTTTTACTTCCAGATGGAGTAGAAGGGCTAGGGGCTTTGGAGGCAGACAGGGCCATGTGCCAATCCCAGCCATGTATCCTTGGATAAGCCACTTTTACTCCCCAGCCTGTTTCCACAATTAGAGAATGGGGTCATGTCTGCTTCCTGGGTTACAGTAAGGAATTGATGGGCACAGAAAAGAATACCCAGGGTGGACCCTGACATCTGGCAGACACCCATGGCTTGTTTGTCTCTTTCCTCCATTTTCCCTGGCATTTGAGGGGGCACAGGTTAGGGCAGAGCTGAGGACTTAAGCTGCTTCAGGGCTCGAGCCCAGAGATAGGAGAAGAAAGCATGTCGGGGTGAGCTCCTTTTGTCTCTATTTCTGCTCCAGCCCCAGGCAGGAGCCCCAGAGTAGAGGTGGAGGAACCCCCGCATCTGCACATACATCATCCCCTGCAAGGACTTCAGCCTGATTCAGCACCAGTTCTTCCAGTGTGCAAAGGCAGCTGGGGGGTTCTGAAGACGATG
Source organism: Galeopterus variegatus (assembly GCF_000696425.1). Classification (NCBI taxonomy): domain Eukaryota; kingdom Metazoa; phylum Chordata; class Mammalia; order Dermoptera; family Cynocephalidae; genus Galeopterus; species Galeopterus variegatus. The sequence goes on along the minus strand of NW_007727386.1, from coordinate 405,743 downwards.
ACTTGGGTTCAGTTTGTCCCGGAAGTGTATGTGGATGATCAGCTCTGACACATAGCAGAGGGGGCCTGGGGCCCTGGATGGAATGAGATTTTAGTTCTGGCTCTGCTATTTGATGGCTGTGTGACCTTGGACAAATCACTTAACCTCTCTGGGCCATTTGCCTCTTTGTGTACTAAAGGATTGGACTTGATGGCTTAACTGGGGTGGAGGCTGGTGACCATGGACGCTGCCTCGGGAGCCTGGGGTGGACTCTACTCCGAGCAGCAGGTTCCCCCAGGAACTACTCACACCTGCCCAGCACCTGCTAAAGATACCAACCACTCTGGCAGCAGCTGCATGCATTGCCTGGGAGCCAGGTGGCTGCTGGGGTAGAGCCAAAGGTGGCTGTGAGGCAGAGCTGGGAACTGTGAATCCCAATTCCCAGGCCAGGAAGTGAGATCCTGCTTCAGCTGGTAAACACCCCCAATGGCAGAAAGAGGCCCTCTCAGGCTCCCAGAAGGTCAGGGTGCCAGTGCCTGAGGCCCACCCCCTCCCCAGGCACTGAGGTCAAATGCCACTCGCAGCTCATGCCCCCACGGGGGCCAGAAGCCCAGGCATGTGGAGCGGGTGGTGGCATGGGTGAGTTGGCAAGCTCTGGGCCTGGGTTTAGAGCAAGACTAGGACCAGGGTGAGGCAAGGGAGATGCCATGGGTACAAATGTACATTGAGCAAGCGCAAGGCCAGCCCTCGAGAGTGAGTGCCTCCTTGAATTTTGTGCCTCTGGTGCTTCACCCTAGTCCTGGCCCTGGATCCAGCTTCTCCTTGCACTTGCTCAGTTTCCATGTCTGTAAAAATGGACTCAAAAGAACTTATCTCACCGGGTTATTGTGATTAGGTGGGCTGATGCATGTCAATCTTGGCATACAGTAGGCACTCAATAAATGTTAGCAATTGATGATGATGGGTATGGCAGAAGGCACTGTTCCATCCTCTCCTTGGGGAAGAGGGGGAGTCCTCGGATGTCTTTGTGAGAAAGGGTGCAGCTGGGGGACCGGGTGGGAGGGCAGAGGCCTGAGGTGAGGCTCCGATTTGGGATGGGGGACAGGCCTCGCTTCTTCTCTGTCCCTTTTCATGCCCAGGACAGGGCATATAGAAGTCCCCTTCCTCTATGCCTGTGTGGATGTTGACTGGCCCCTCCCATCTCTGTGAGGAAGACTCTAGAGGCCTAGGGAGGCTTGAGTGGCAGCTGCTCATCCCCAGAGTAGACCACAAAGGGGAAGTCTTAGGTTCCCTTTGGGGGGGAGGGGACCTTGAAAGTCCCTGACTCTGAGTCCTGCCATGGTTGGAGAACAAAGGGCCAGCCATCACCCTGACTGGTGGGTCCCCGAGAGCCGGGCCCCTCCCCACGCCTGGATGTCAAAGCTGTGTCCGTCTGGAAGGCTCAGGGTCACCTTGAGCTCTAGTCAAATATGTGGCTGGGATTTGTGGTAGGGGTGGGTCTCCGGGGGATTCTGTCTGGACTGACCGAACCTGAGGGACAGCTGCAGGGGCCTTGGGGAGGGAGCTCCAGACCTCCGGACCCTGCATCCCACCTCTGCCCCCTAACTCCCCAGCCAGGGCGGCAGATGGAAGTACCCGTGCCCCACCCCTGCAAGCCCAGCAGAGAGCCTGCAGTGGGGTCCAGCCCGAATTAGACTCTACCTGTCCTAATTGGGGCGGGGACCTGATGGAGCTGAGGACTGCTGGTTTTCCCCAGGTCTGCGTTTCTTTCCAGCCTCCCTCACCCCACGCACCCCGCCCCCCCCCCCCAGAAAAGCAG
>NW_007727386.1:334116-403178 GCF_000696425.1 Galeopterus variegatus | reverse complement strand
GGGCTCCCTCCGCCCGCCAGCCCGCCCGCGGCCGCCCGCCGGATTATCGGCTCTTTGTTCGGGGCCTGTTAACAAGTGCCTGGCTGAGCGCTTGGCTGCCGCCCCGGGGAGCCGGCGTCCAGCCTCGGGCACGGCCGCTCGGCGGCTCCTCCCCTACCCCGGCCTCGCGCCCGCTGCGCCCCTCCCCGTTCCCGGGCCCCAAGATGTGGGTGGGCGGGGGCTTCTCCTTGGCGATCTTGTGCGCGGGACTTCCAGAGACCTCGCGCTGAGCTGATCTCGCTCCGAAGGGAGCGGGACCCCTCTGTGGCCTGAGAACCTGCCAGAGGCCCGGGCTTCGAAAGCATCCATGAGAGCAGATGAGGCGGGGCACCCGCTTGACCCAGGTCCCGGTCAGCCTAGGCAGGTCGGAGATCCATTCCAGGGCTTTGACACCCAAACGCATTGTCCTGCTGAGAGGAGACAGCTCTGGGGCTGGAAAAGGAGGAGCCTTTGGTGGCTGTAGACTGTTAATTTTTGGTTCGTTATTAAGTTGGTGATGGTGGTAATCGTGGCCAGTGTTGGGCTCTGTCTGCATCGTCTGATCAGAGTCCAGCGGAGCCTCAGGACAACCCACGAGGTAGGTGAGGCGAGCCCACTTATTAGATAGGATACTGAGGTATCCGAGAAGGTCACACCGCAGGCGGTGGCAGAGCTGGGACTTTGTTACCCACACACACCACTCCCACCCCACCCTATGGGGGGCAAAACCCTGTGGCTATTTACCGCCAGGACGTTGTCTGCCGCCCCATGGACTTGGTGACCCATGCTTGATGGGAGACCGTCAGGAGACCTTGAATTTCAGTGTGGTCTTGGACTAACTTCCTTCCCTCCCCAGTCCACTCCCCGTATACATCCTGCCTCCTGACCCCACTGGGTGTGCATGCTTCCTAAACCTGGGAAGGACTGTCCAGGCTGCTGGACTTTGATTATAAAAATCCTCTGGGAGTTGGCTTTTCTCACCTGTAGCCCTGAACTTTAAGCCAAAGGGACTTTCTGGGGCCTCACATCTTCAGACGACTGGGACTATTCAAAATCACTTTCTTATAATGAAGTGGGATTCTTCCCAGTAAGCTCCTCCAAATAGTTTATGGCCCTTCCTTCTGGGGCCACATGGGATGGCTTTTCCCTTTTCAGTTATTTAACATGGGGCTCCTGCCTGGGCCCATCTGCCCCTCTCCAGGTCAGGCATCTCCAGTGTTCCTTGTGTAGCATGGTTCTGAGCCCTCATTGCAATCCCCCACGTACCTTGTTACCTGTTTCTGGGTGACAGCCCAATAATCACACTTTCTCAGTCGCAGGTGCTTGTCACACTGTGACATGATGCCCCAGCATGGAGTGACATAGGATACTAAGTGTGTCCATTGCAAATATTGGAAAACCCAACCCGTGCTGGCTTAAGCAAAAAAAAAGGAGAGAATTTAATGGTGCATGTAACTGAAAGGTCAGGGGTAGCGCTGGCTTCAGGCATGATTCGATCCAGGGAGAGCAGTATGACCATAATCCATTCCTCATTTCTGCTCTTGTGGGTTTGGTGCTACTCACTAACAGCCTCTTTCCTCACAGTCCCAAGGTGGCTGCCAGAGCTCTCAGGGCTACTTACATCCTACAGGCCCAGGCTGGGGAAAAGAGAGAGCATCCTTCCTCAACCATCCAACAGATGACCCAGTCTTTCCTCTTTGGTCTAACCTGAGTGCTGTGCCCAGTGTGTGAGCCAGTTGCCACAGCCAGGGGTTATGGTTTTGCAGGTTAGGTCAGGCCTGAGCAACCTATGCCATTGTCCTATTACCCAGGTTGTGTGCCACTCCTCAAAGCTTCTTGTCCACCAAGAAGGGATGGACACAGTCATTCTCAGATTTAACCAGTATGTCATCAACACATTTTGACCAAGTATTTAGTAAACACACTGAATAAAACCGAGGACACAGCCTGTGACTCAAAGGTAAAGCCTGAGCCGGTATCAACATTAACTATTTAATCGGCAGTGTTAGAAAATAATGCTGGTCATTCAACAAGTTTTGCTCTCCTTTGACTGCTGTCATCTGGTTCATGTATCTCCATTTGCTGACCCTAAGATATTTTATCAGGTGCCTGGCTGAAATCCAGACACACTATGTTTCCAGTCTGTCCCTAATCTACCAGAACAGTAACCCTGTGACCAGTCCGTGGGATCCCAGCATGTCTCTGTGTCCCTCCTTCCTTTGGGCATGAGCAGCTGGTTGAGAAGCACTTCTAGAATCCTGCCGGGACTGTGCATCAGGTTCTCTGGGCTGTGGCTACTCCAGTGGGCATTTGTTGGGTTTTGTATCTGTCCAGATCCCATTCCTTGTCTTGCCAGAGCCCTGTGACCTCTCCCCTTGCATGCATTCTTACTGGGTGTTTCGGGAGCCCCTTCATCTCAGCAGCAGGGCCCAAATGAGCTAAATAACTAATATCCCCCATCCTGGTTCCTTTCCTGCTTCAGAGTCTGCTTGTTAAGCCTCTTGTTCCTTTACTAATCCCATCTCTCACCAGTACTCTCCCTTTTCTGCTTAAATTTGGGAGAAACGGGTTCTGTTGCTTGCACTCAAAGAACCCTAAGTGATACATTCATCAAACCAAACTTTCTTCTTTTTTTGACAAGTAGACTGCAGCTCCTACATCTCCTGTCCCATGCCCGTCCCCACTCCCACTGTCTCACAGGTCAGCAGCGTGGTTCAGCAGGCCCACCTGTCAGGACCTAGGGTGTGATTTGTCAGGACCAAGAGACAAGAGTCATTCACAACACCACACGGCCTCATCTGATCTCTCCTTGGCTTTCAGTGCTTTCTGATTAGAGTTAGCCCTTCCTCTGCAGTTCAGTGTTCTCAGGCTCAGGATGGTGGGGGAGCCTGGGCTTCCCAGTGTCTCCCAGTCAGGAGGCCCACCCTTCCTGGTCTTCCTCCTCAAGCCCTCCTGCCCTGTGTTGCTTTGGCATTTCCCATGAGCCCCACTGGGCCTGCACTCAACCTGCCCCTCATGGTTTTTTTGTCCCTGCCTCCATCTGGGGCTTTGTCCTTGTTTTCTGGCCATCTTTTCATGATGGGCATGTCTGGTCAGAATCCGAGCCTACCTGGGTATCTTCCAGTCACCCTGACACTTTTCTAGAGTCCTTCTTCCTCCAGCTCCTTAGGGATCACACAGCCAGAGATCCATTTTTGAGATACACCTGGCCATCTGAAGACCCCTTTCCTATCAGACCCCTGGCTCCACTGGGGGCCCTGTCTTTGGTGTGAATTGCCTGAAGCCCAAAGGCCAGGGCACCTTCTGAGGATGGTCAGCATTCGCTCCCCAGCAGTGGTGTCGTGGTAAATGTTTACCAAGTGGCTCTCAGGGAGGGTTGGGGGACAGATTTGCCGATTTCCAAGGTGTAAATACTCCCACTTCAGCCTATTTCAAGCTACCTATGTGATGTCAGCTGGCTTGTAGAATTCTAGAAATTTTAACGACTGGCTCTCCTAAGCCAGGATGGCCTGGCTGTAGTATACCACTATTCCCTGGTCACCCCAGCCCTTTGAAGTGATCACAGGCAGGAAGTGGACAAGGCTCCTTAGGCCTTTCCCTGCAGGACACATTGACCCTGGGCTTGAGGGGGGGGGGCAGCTTCCCTTCCAGACAGCAGGCCCTTTGGTGGGCTGAGGGGTGAAAGTGAGTTAGGTACTGGAAGGTTGTGCTTAAGAGCCAGGGCTCTGGAGCTTATGGTATCGTTTACAATCCTAACCAGGGTGGATTTAGGTTTTTTAAGCTCTCTGTGCCTTAGTTTCCTCACCTGAAAAATGTGAGTAATGGAAGGTTCCTACCTCATCAGGTTGGGAGGGGTAAATGAGTCTCTCTGTATGGACCATGTAGCCAGCGCCAGCCCACAGCTGCCTCCCACACTGTGTGGCCAGCAGGGGAGCTGCTCACTTCTGGCCCTCCTCTGTGACACACCCCTGAAGGGGAGGGGCAGGATCTTTGGTTGACAAAACTGGCAGAGAGTATCAAGGGCAGAACCCTGCAGGCCTAGACTCTTGGGAAGGTGCTCTTCTTGGGTAATGAACTGCATGAGGGGCTTGAAAAGGCAGGTTGACGTGGTGAATGAAGGATAACTTACCCAGAGTGACCTGGCCTTGTATGAGTCCTGACAGCCTGGAAGGCAGGCCAGGTCCCCAGGACATGCAGAGCAGAGGCGTGGCAGAGGCCACAGTGACATTTGAGAACCCAGATGGGCCAGGCAAGGACCACCCACCTGCTGGCCTGCAGGCTGGCCTGTGGCTTCAGGGCTGTTTCCTGGCTACCCCCTTCCTCTACCCTAGAGTTCTGGGGTCCCTGAAGCCAAAGAGGAGAGGGACCCAGGCTGGGCCCTTAGCATGTGGTAGGATCTGGTCAGACAGTGAAGGGAGGAGGAAGAGAGGACAGGCAATTCCTGTTGACAGTGGGTATACAGGGAAGCTGGGAGGCGTGCAGCCCCAGTGGAGCAGACGGTGCCTCGTGGGGGCTAGCGAGCAGCAGGGCTGGCTACATCTCTGAGCCGAGGAGTGACAGGCAGTGAGTGGTGCTTAAGGAAGATTAATCTGACAGTGCATGGAGGATGGATGGGAGCAGGGAGAGGCTGGAGGCAAGGAGACCAGCCAGGAGGCTGCTGCAGTCACCCAGGCAAGAAATAACGAGGTCTCCCTTCCCAGCAAGCAGGCAACAGGGATGGAGTAAGAGAGATGGATGTGGGAGATGTTGCAAAGGAGGAGATGTTGCATCTGGGTGTTACATGTGGGGGGCGAGGAGGGGGAGGAGGCAAACATGATTCAGAGCTATTGAGCCTGGGGAAGTGATGTCAGAAACAGAAAATAGATGGGGAGCTGGGTTGGGGGAGAAGCTGAAAGAGCAAAAAGGCGCCACCCAGGGAGTTCCACCCTGTCAGGCTGAGATAGAGTGTGGACGGGGCACATGGATCACAAGCAACAGAAACCAGCTCTGGCCAAGTTAATTAAGCAAAAGAAGTGTCATAGAGGGTTGTCAGGGCGGGCAGACACAATGGGCAATGAAGGTCAGACTTACAGCCATGTCCTAGGAGAGAAGTCCTCAAGAAGTGGGGTGGGGTGGGGCTGTCCTATTTAACTTAGGGCACTGAAAGCGGTGGGAAATGGATTTGCTTTGCTCTGTGGAGCCCTCGAGGGTAGGTTCAGGACCAGCAGAGAAGAGACACAAGGAGACCGAGAAAGATCTTCCTAACAAGCAGTGACCGAGGCTGCTTCGGGGGGCTGTGAGCTCTCTGTTGGTGCCGCTGTTTGAAATAGGCCCAGTCAGGACCCATCAGAGATACCATGGATGGGTGGCAGGTAGCCTCTATGAGGCTCCATGGTAAGGGTGAAAGGGTGGGCTTTGGAAGTGATTTGGGCTTCACTCTTAGCCCCATCCTACTAGCTGTCCTTGAGAAGTTTCTTACTTTTTGGGAACTGGGCTTTCTGGAGGGATGGCCCCATCTTTCAGGGTTTTGTTGTGGTGGTTTCTCGCTGTCCATTGTTTAGACTACTTAACATACTTTCTCACTGACACAGCACCTCCATCCTTCCTTTGGCGACCACCCACCATGTGGTCCTCATGGGACTGTCAGTTATAGGCCTGTCAATCACCTTCCCCCAGGGGAGAGCACCTGAGGGCTGGACAAGTCAGGTGGAGATGCTGGACCCAGTGATTGGCCCAGGGTAGCCACATGACCTGGGCTGAGCCAGTCAGGACCCTGCCCGTGGCTTTTCCCACCGGAGGTGGAGTTATAGGCCTGTCAATCACCTTCCCCCAGGGGAGAGCACCTGAGGGCTGGACAAGTCAGGTGGAGATCCTGGACCCAGTGATTGGCCCAGGGTGGCCACATGACCTGGGCTGAGCCAGTCAGGACCCTGCCCGTGGCTTTTCCCACCGGAGGTGGAGGAATCGTCCCCCCAGCAGTAAAGATGCAGGCTGGGACGCTGGGTGAGGGACATTTCCTACCAGTGTGAAGAGAGCCCGCTGTGGAGGCCAGGGAGGCCAACACGCAGGAAGATCAGGGACAAGCAGGAAGGGACCGTCCTGGTTGCCCTGAGGCCTTGGAGACTCTGGTTCCTTCAGTTTATCTCAATCCTGTGAGCTGCCTCAGCAGCCTTCCTGGCCCTTAATCTAAGAACTTCCCACTTTAGGCTTATGTCCTGCACCTAAAAGGGGCATGGCCCAGGATCTTAGGAGGAAGACATGATGATGTGGGACCCAGAGATGGCCAAGTGGCAGCGTGCCAGTCACTCAGCCCCCAGGCAACAGATATAGCATTCTAAAAAAAAGAGAATTCATATGACAATCCAGATTTCAGGCTTCTTTTGAAAAACGAAAAGATCTGGGCTGGGCACAGTGGGCTGAGGCTGGAACCTGGATGCCACCTTGGCAGGCATGCACCCCCACTGCCTGTGCACTACCACCCATGAACTTCCACTGCCCATTCACCCACCACCCATGCACCCCCTGTCCTGTGCACCCCCTCCCCCATGCACCCCCACTGTCTTGTGTATCACACCACCTGTGTACCCCACTACATTATGCACCCCACCACCTGTGTACTCCGCACTGACCAGTGTATCCTCACTGCTCTGTGCACCCCCTCCACCATATACACCCTCCCTGCCCTGTGCACCCCTCCGCCCATGCACCCCCACCGCCTGATGCACACTGAGGCTGTACTTTCCACAGTTTGCACAGTGCTTGTTAAGTGTCAGTGCTGAGGCCACGTGCAGGTGCCTTCCCTCCCCACCCCTACCTTCCAGCTCTAAGAGCCTATGTTTGGGGCCTTAGGTTTCACCTGTTTAGTTTGAGGGGGTGGGGGATAGTCAAGTGAAAACATGTAAAAGACCCTTGGAAACCTGGGACTGGCACTTTGAGATGAAGTCAGGGCAGGAAGTGGAGATGAGAGACCCATTCATAAGGAGCTGGTCACAGACACTGTGTGCTCAGATCCCGTTCTAAGGGGGTCATTGGGGAACAGCCGTGCCTAAGATAGAAAAGGAGGATTCGGGGGGCAATTCCAAGGAAGCCAGGAGGAGCCAGGGATTGATGAGTAGGAGCCTGGGAAAGAGCTGGAAGTTCTGAGGAGGAGGCAGCTGGGAGGAAGGCTGTGGGAAAGGCCCCGCAGAAGAGTCCGGAGGAGCCGCTTGGGAGCCTGTGCTCAGAAGTACGCCAGGGAGAGAAGCCAGCATTAGCGAGCCAGGAAGGATGTGGATGGGCAGGATGGAGAGGCCATTTGGAATTTGGAGAGGATTGAAGGATATTAGAGCCAGAAAAGGCACAGGATGTGGTGAAGGCTTCAGGGAAGAAACTTGAGAAGAGGGAGCGAGGGAAGGGCAAGCAGGATTGCTGAGCACAAAGTGCTTGCACAGAAGCTCTCCGCAGGTAGGCTCAGAGGCAAAATGACTTGCCCAATGTCACACAGCTGCCACCATGGAGCCAGGTCCTAGCACCAGCTCTGTGGAAGGGGCTGGGTGAAAGGCCCAGGGCCCCGGTGAGCTTTTGGGAGACGCAAAGGGGATGGATGGGAGATGGCGAAGTGAAGATGGAGCATCAGTCATTAGATAAGTGTTTATCAAGCACCTATTGTGTGCCAGGCACTGCAGATACACAGTGAGCAAGGCAGACACCGTCCCCTTCCTTGCGGAACTCTAGTTCCTTGTGGAACATTCTAGTGGGAGGAGATGTCCATAAAGGAACAATAGTTTAAGATAGCAAGGGATGCTCTTCAGTACTTGGAAGGCAGGCCGGGTGACCACGAGTGAGCTAGATGTGGGGTGTGTTGGGTATCCAATGAGATAGGTGGTCAGTGAAGGCCTCTCTGCAGAGGTGACCTTGCAGCTGAGACTCGAATGATAGGGAGGAGCCAGCTGTGGGTGCAGCAAAGGATTCATTCTGGCCTGGACACAGGGAACTGTGGAGTTGTTTGAAAAGGAGCATGTTGACTTATATCTGTCTGTCTGTGTTCATTTGTACTTCGTGCCAGCTCTGCTTCTAGAAAGGCAGAGTGGGATGAGCTGAGTAGTTGGAAGTCCCTGTGAGGGCACTTCAGGTGGGCTTAACTGGCCAGAGCCAGATGTCCCGAGGCCCGAGTGTCACGCCGGCTCCACAGTGTGAGCCCTGGGCCAGACACGCCCCTCTGCCTCATTTATGAAATGGGAAGAATGACCAGGCCTGAGCTGATCCCGAGGCCTGGGGCTGGCATGAAGGTGGAGGACAGGGAGGGTGCAGGGTCAAGGCCAAGAAGGCCACTTCAGTCCTTTGGAGGTATCAGCACTACCGAGCAAGGTCTGGGCGCTGCTGTCCCTGTTATCGCCCATATCAAATACTAGTAAAATGAGCTTAAGGAAGTCCAGTGAAGTTGGACTTTGATGCATATATAGTCGTCCATTAGCATCTGCAGGTGCTTGGTTCCAGGACCCCTCACAGATACCAAAATCCACAGGATGCTCAAGTCCTTGATATAAAATGGTGTAGTGTTTGCATATAACCTATGCAATCCTCCTGTATCATCTCTGGATTACTTATGATACCTAATACAATGTATATGCTATGTAAATAGTTGTCATACTGTATTTTTAAAATTTTGTATTATTGTTTATTGCTGTATTGTCATTTTTTATCTTTTTGAATATTTTTGATCTACACTTGGTTAATGAGCACAGTTCTCCACAGAACCCATGGATATGGAGGGCCAAATATATATATATTTTAATTGAGGTGAAATTCACATAACATAAATTAACCATTTTAAAGTGCACAATTTAGTGCCGTATAGTACCTTCACAATATTGTGCAACCATCACCTCTATCGAGTTACAACACATTTTCATTAGTCCCAAAGGAGACTCCATGAAGCAGCCGCTTCCCATGCCCCCCACCACAGCCCCTGGCAAACACCAGCCCGCTTTCTGTTTCTATGGACTTGTCCAGTACAGACGTTTCATGAAAAGTCATACAGTGTATGGCCTTTTGTGATTGGCTCCTTCCACTTAGCATGTGCTCAAGGTTCATCCATGTAGCAGCATGAATCAGAACTTCATTCCATTTTATGGCTGAGTAATATTCCATTGTATGGATATAATGCCACACTTTGTGCATTCATCCATTGATAGACTTTTAGGTTGCTCCCACATTTTGGCTATTGTGAATAATGCTGCTTTGCACATTCGTGTACAAGTATTTGTTTAAGCACCTGTTGTCAGTTCTTTTGGTTACATGCCCAGAAATGCAATTGCTGGGTCACATGGTGACTCTAGGTTGAACTTACGAAGGACCCACCAAACCGTTTCCCCAGCAACTGTACCTTTTACATTCCTGCCAGCAGCAAGTGAGGGTTCCAGTTTTGCTACATTCTGATGCTTATTTTTGAAATATTAAATTCCTGCAAAAATTATCTTCCTCGTCTCTTGGTGCTCCTGCTTTGCTGGTGCCTGAGTCTGTGTAGCTGCCAGGCCAGCCAGCCCTGCCTGGTGAAGGTCTCATGGTCCAGGACTGGCATCAAAGGACAGCCCTGCAGCTGGCAGTGGGCTCAGGGCTGACTGTCATGGAAGGCCTGGGCCTCCCTCCACCCCCTTAGACCCCTGTTTCCCCCGTGCCCCTCCCTTCTCCCTCTGCCACGTTCCTCCTCGCACACCCCCGGCCAGGAGCTGCCCTCTCCGCCCCTCTGCTCCATTTGGTGTGTGTGTCTCGTCACCAGGATAAATGTAGCTACAAACAATGTGGCGGGTTGGGTGCTAATTTGTCAGACGCAGTGCGCGGCTGTGATTCCGAATACATTAACATTTTCTCATGAAATCATTTCAATTTTTAGTGATTAAGAAGTATTTGTTTTAAAGCATCAGGGTGATTTGCTGCTGGCCTGGGGGGCAGTGGGGGTGGAGGTGGGGTAGCTCCCAGGGGTGATGTCATTCATGGGTGCCAGTGCAAGTGATCACCACCCCCTGCCCACCCGTGCACACCCCAGGCTTTCTGGGCATGAGACTGGAGTGGGCAAGTTGCAGGACAAGGGGGTGGAGACCGTGGGGTCTAAGAATCCCTTGAGGGCACTGGGGCCCAGAAGCCTTATCCTCCCATCTTCCCCCAGCTTCTCCATGTCATCCAGGCCTCAGTCAAATGTCACCTCCTCAGAGAGGCTCCCCCTGCATCCCCAACCTCAAATAGAAGCCCATCACCCTCTGATTTAGCTTCTTCGTGGCATTTATCAACATTGGAGATGACTTTATTTACTTGTTTACTTGTTTATTTTATTGCTCCCCACTTAAAACATAGCTTCTTGAGGACAGGAACAGCGGCCTGCGCATGCTCGCTGCTCATGGATGGATGGATGGATCAACGGATAGATGGATCAGTGACAGGGAGGGTGGATGATTGTTCAGGTGGCACAGAAGACCCCTCACCCTACCAGGCATCCTATCATCCTTGAGTCATGCTTGCTCTAGGACTGGAGGGAGCCCTCCCCAGGCAAGCCACATCCCTGTACCTGGGAAGCACGAGTTCATCACCACTGGGGCTGGCACTCACAGGCCTCTAATTCCCCTCCCTTCCCCATCACCCCCGCTCGTTAGAGCCTGTCTGTGCCTCAGTCCCTGTTGCCTCCATCCCTGTACCTGGGAAGCACGAGTTCATCACCACTGGGGCTGGCACTCACAGGCCTCTAATTCTCCTCCCTTCCCCATCACCCCCGCTCGTTAGAGCCTGTCTGTGCCTCAGTCCCTGTTGCCTCCCTCTCTGGTTGCAATGAGAGCCACTCTAAGGGGTCCCTTAGGGCTTTGGGGAGACCAGCTCCTCCAGGTCTCAGCTACTGCCAGTCTTCTTGGCTAGGGACCTTTTCCTCCCTTTCACGGGGCTCCCAAGCAGCTCAAAGTGCAGCCAAGTCTGGGCGTGCAGGTGTGTCTGTGTGGGGCATGTGTGTGGTGCGTACCTGCTTGTGTACTGGCCCGTGTGTGTGTGTGGGTGACAGGATGTGGTCAGACCTCGCCCAGCGAGAATAAGGCTCCTTCCTGCAGGACTCTCTGTGGTGGGCACAAAGGCCCTTCCTCATCCTTCTGTGCCTCCCAAACTTCTGTGGCCCCAGATCAGACCCCTCCCTCACCTACCCCAGTGAAAGGAAAATAACTAGAAGCTTTTATCGTTCAGCAGAAGCAACATCAGAAAACAATTATTGTTTTAATTACCTGCTGTCGCCATACAAGACAGGGAGGTTGTAAAGTGTGATAAAATCTTTCATGTTAATAGACTGCCAGCCTGGGCCAGGGCGCGATTTATGGGGCTGCAGCTGGCAACTTCAGTCAGCTGGTATGGAGTCCCCTGGGCCCCCCATCCCCATCCCTGGGGCCAGGTGTTTAATGCCAAGGGCCCAGGCACCCCTTTTGCCCATTACACTTCCACCCTTGCCTTCTCAGCCCAGAAATGCCCAAGACCAGCACACATACAGGAAGGCCCAGGAGGCTCTGTTCCTTTGAAGGGTGAACCTTGGCTGAGCACCTCTTTCCGCCCCATGGAAGAAGTGCTAGTGCTGGGCTGGGGCTGGTTCTCTCTAAATTGTCCTTCTCCGCACTATCCTGCTCTGCCGTGGGACCCTCATCCTCCAGCCACATGGGGCCGGTGCCCTGGGTACCATCTTGGATTTCTTCTGCACTGCCCAGAGCTGGTCCTCCCCACAAGCCCACACTGCCCCACTCTGTACCCGCCATCTCCCTAGGGTGTGTCCCTGCTTGGGAACCGACCCTGTTTTTTCCTAAACACTCACACATTTTCTCATCAAAGCCTCACAACAGAGCTTTAAGGAGGTGCTGTTACTATGCACCCCATTTTACAGATGTGGAAACCATGGCACAGAGAAGTCAAGTGTTTGGCCGGCAGTCTGACTTCAAAGGGCTGGTGTGAGGACTAAATGGGGTGACAGCTGTGAAATGCTTGGGATGGCCAGGAATAGAGTTCATGCCCAGCCCATTCTAGTTGTAGTAATAATTCTCGTCATTGTTATTGCTGTTCAGCCTGGAGCCAATCACTCAACTGCTTGGGTCAGGCCACACTCTACTCAGTGTGTGGCTCAGGGCAGGGTGTGTGGTGAGAGCTCAGGACCCGTTAGCTGCTGTCGCCACCATAGCAATGGTGGTAGAAGCTCAGGCCATGAGGATAAGTTGGATCCACATTATGCAAGAACTTTTGAGCCTTTCTGGAGATGGTGGGGAGCTGCTAAAGATTTTAAATCAGGAGAGCAATGTGATCAGATCTGGGTTTTCGAAGGATCACAGTAGCCAGGAGAAGATAGAAGCAGCTCGGTACCAGAATGATCCAGATGAGGACGGAGGAGGCCGTAGAAGGGGAGAGGTGGAGGCAGGGACAGAATCCAGAGCCCTGGCTAAGGTGCACGGGCAGTTCTTAGTCACCCCTCGGGCAGAAGAGGAGCTAAAGGAGAGTTTGGGGGTCTGCGTTGGGCTGGCCTCTTCTGAGGCTCATACCTTTTATGGATCCTCCCTTCCCTAATCAGTGGCAAGCGTGGGACTGACACGTGGTGGCCGCTCTTGAATCCAGGAAGCAGGTAGCCAGCTACAGTCAGGGAACAGCAAAACCCTCTGGGGCTGAGGCCACGGTGGAACAGAGGAGCCCACTCTAGAGAATCTGGAGGCCACTGCCTGGGGTGAGGATGGGGCTTCTCGGGGCCTCAGGAGCGCGGCTTCCTGTCCCAGGCAGGCTTGGTGCCGCTGGGAGTGCGCCCCGGGAGGCCTCGCTCACTACTTTCTTTTCTTACCCGCTCATTCTCAGAAGCACATGTCTCCAGCCACTGTTTCCTGAGCACTGTCTCCGTGCTGGGCTCTGAGCCACGGGTGCCAGGAGTCTGGCGGAGCTGTGAGCTTGCCCTCGTGCAGCTGATATTCTAGTGGAGGGTGGACTCCGCACCAGCAAACTCATGAAGAAATGAAAAGTACACACCGCCATTGGGAGTGCGGGAGAGAACAAAGAAGGAGCTGAGACAGGGTCCCCTCCTGTCTCCTCCTCTCTGCCCCCATCCTGTCTGCATGTGAGAAGTGGCTCGTGCTTCCCCAGCTCTGCGGAGATGCATGGTTGGCATTAGCAGCCCAGCCTGCCCTATCTGTCTCCCTGTCTTCCCTGGATTACTTCCCCCATTTTGGCCATCATTTCGGAACGTTAATATAGTCCCCAGGGCCCGGGAGGGGCCATTTATTTAAAGATCTTTCTATGGAGTCTTCTCCTTGAGGACCCTAAGAGGAAGAAAAATGCCAGGAGGAGACAAAAAACAGAGAAAGAGAGATCTGATTTCAGAACTCCCAAGCAGCAGGGCAGATGCAGACAGGAGCAGGCCCCTGTTTGTTTAGAGATGGATTTATCCAGAGGTGTAAGCATGCTCCACCCTCTGTCTTGCTCTCTGACCTTTCATGTTTCTCTTTCTCTACCTGTGTCCCTGCAGAAGCCTGAGCTCATCCCTCCACCACCCTTCCAGGGAGAAGCTGTCCGCAGGCGCTGGGAGATGGTGTCCCTGATTACAATTCAATCTGCCAATGTCCTTCCCCATTCCCTCCCAGGAGCTGCATGTGCTCCTGTGGGGACCAGCCTTGGTGTTCTATTCCCCTGTAGGGGACCAGAGTGGCTGGCAGCTGGTCCCACCCTCTGCCAGGTGGCTAGGGGACATATGTGCCAATATGCAGCCACAGGCAGAATCGAGTGCGAGAGGTAGGCGAGAGCACACGAGCCCTGGTTGGTGCTCATATGACTCTGGGCTGGGAGTCACCACCTCTTTGGGATTTCAGGTGTCAGCTGCTTGTCATGAAAGCATACAGAAATTTCAGGCACTGTGGGCAACCCCCACACTCTGCAGGCAGTGTGACACAGGAGAGAGTTGGTCTCGGGGTAGCTTGTTGGGGTGACAGGTGTTCTCATGCATCCCATAAGCCTAGGAATGGGGCCTCTGGCCAGGGGCTGGCTTATACACCTGGAGGTGGGCATTGGCACTGGTGTGACCAAGGAAGTATGTGCTGTGAGTGTAGGTGACCTTGCTGCATGCTTGGTAAGCAGGGATGCTGCCCCTCAAGGCCAGCCCTGGGGGCTCAGGGCCACCTACCAGGCCTGCCTCTCTTCTAAATCTGAACAGAGGTCACTGCCCAATCTAGTGTGTGCTCACTGTGTGAGTCTCCCATGAATGCTCCTGGGTGGGAGGTGCTAGGCCCCCTGCCCATGGCTGTGTGAGGTCCTCATCCAGGATCCTCTAACCACCTCGATCCAAATTTTAGGAAATTCCCTGGTCCCTTTCAAATAGTTCCAGATGCTCAAGAGCCTCCAATCCATTGCTGACCTGTGCTGGCATTTCCCTGCCTGGCTCCATTCCCTTCCCTCCTGTCAAACATATGAAATCACTGGACTCTTCAAAGGGCAGCTCCAAGTCCCTCCCCAACATGCAGGTGTGCAAGTGAGTGTGGGTGGAAGTGTGGGTATGTAAATACTTGTGCACCTGATCATGGGTGCAGAGGCACCAGCATCTGTACAAGTGGATGCCTTAGATAAAGGGTGTGTGTGTGCATGTGTGTGTGTGTCCTACAACTGTGTGCATCGTAAGTGTTCTGAGGTGTGGGTCCCATGTGTGAGTGTGTCTTCAAAATGGACTCATCTAAAGCAACTGTTTTCTCATTGATAAGGAGCTGGCAAAGAAAGGAAACAAAAGGTCTGAGTGAATAAACACTCTTCTGGATAAAGAAGTGGAAGATGTGAGCTTAGGCAAGAATTGGAGCTAATCTTTTTTTTAGCATTTAAATAAAAGATCTGGAAGAGGATGTGTACAGTGAAATCACCAAGTTTGCAGTTAAATGTAATCTCTCCTGGGTGGTAACAAAATGCCAAGCTGGTGAGGGATAAGCTTTAGGAAGATCTTGTCTTGAAAGGCAGTGGGCTGGGCAGAGGATGGCCAGCGAGCTTTAG
Source organism: Galeopterus variegatus (assembly GCF_000696425.1). Classification (NCBI taxonomy): domain Eukaryota; kingdom Metazoa; phylum Chordata; class Mammalia; order Dermoptera; family Cynocephalidae; genus Galeopterus; species Galeopterus variegatus. The sequence continues at coordinate 388,187 of NW_007727386.1, read as the reverse complement.
TTTGGGGAAATGATGTGGATGGTGTCTAGGGGAGGATATCTGGGGCTTCTTTCCTAAGGAGGGACTCAGGAGGGCGACAGCAGTCTGGACATACTGGGGAAGAAGGTTTGAAGCAAGCCATGCATGTTCTCTTCTCCCAAAACACGAGTGAAGGGTACCTGTATCCAACAGTTTGTCATGCTTGTGGTCACGCCTCCTTAGGGAGCACCAGCCTGAGATGGGGGAGGCTGGGTTCTACTACAGATGGATGTGATCTGGGTAATTCACCTCCCTCAGTTTGCACATCTGTGAAATGGAGGCCTGGGGGCCTGCTTTGCAGGGCTGCGAGAGCAACTGAGATCTCACATAGACAACAGTGTGTAGGTAGCTGTAAAGTTCAATACAGAGGTGAGTGGTTGTTCTCGAGAGAAGGGAACTGTCATATAAAACCTGACTGGCCCACCTGGGACAGTCTCAGACAGAGAGAGGCTGAGAGGGAATATAGTAGAAATCTATGCAATCAGGAAAGGTGTAGAGAAGGGGACTCAGTCTCCTTCACTAAATCCCAGCCTGACAGAATGAACCCCTCCCCACTCCCAGCCCCCAGCAAAGCTCGGGAGAGGGAAGCTTAAAACCAATAACAGGAAAGCCTGCTGCACTCAGCAGGGAATAGACTCTGAAAATCATTTTCCCTAGAGGTGATACCGGCTGGAAATATAAATTGCTTCCAGAAAGGTTTAGATAAGTTCATAGATGTCAGAGCCAGAGTGGTTCTTGGGCAAAATTAGAAAGTTAGGAGGCCTCTGCCCTGTGAGGGTGATGTCAGAGAGGAGGTCCCCACCAGAGACAAATGCCTGGGCCAGACGTAACAACCTGACCACCCCGTGTGCGTATGTATGAATTTATATTTAGGAAGAGCTTGTCGCTGTCTGAGGAGGATGTCTCTTTTCTCACCAACTCATCTCTGCCCTGAGACTGCCTTTACCCCCTCCCCAGTTGCTCACCCCCACTGCTCCCCCCATACACCTAATGAGCTCCATTCCACGGAGTTCCCTAGCCCCACTCCCAAATCTCCACTCTCAGAGTGCCAACCTCTGTCTCCACCTTGCCACTGCCATGTCACCTGCCGTCACAGAGTAGCCACCCCCTCCCTCTGTGTGCTGTCTTCTAGCACAGGCACCTTGCCTGGCAGTGCCCATGAGCCGGTGAGGACTGGAATCTTCTGCCAGGACCTCCAGTGAATGCTGTTGGCGTGCAGCCTGTCTCTCCGGCTGCCTGCCCAGAGCACGTCTCTGCCTGGCTGCTTCTCCCAGGGTCCCCAGCAGACGATGGCTGAATGGGAACTGATGTTCAAGCCCTTCAGGGACCCACAACCCTGGAGAGCTCAGGCACCAGGATGGACCGATATCCACACTTGGGACAAAGTCATCAGAAAATGGGCATGCTTGGGTCTGTACCAGGTTATCTGTCTCGTACAGAAAGTCCTGGAGGGCTGGGATTAGCAGAGGAGGCTAGGTTATGGAGTCTACTTCCCCACCCTCGTTCCTAAGATGCTTTGGACCCTTTCCAAGTCACCACGGAAGGACTGTGAGTTCTGCTCCAGCACCACAGATAGCAGTCCTGGACACGGGCACACTTTCAGCACCGTGGACAGCCCCTGGCGGCCCCCAGCTCTGCTTCCTACCTCCTACAGCTCCCTTGTGGAGGTCCCCACCACCACACCACGCCCTGGAGACCTCTGGAGAATTCGTCTATTCATTTGCAAATATTTATTTAGCACGTACTAAGTGCCTGTCACCATTCTGCAAGCAGGAGTACATTACCAAATGAAACAAATGCTTGTCCTAGAGAGCCTCCATTCTTTGCGGCTTCCATTGAAATTCCTAGAGCTTGTTCCAGGCAAAGTAGCCATGCAGGACCATGCAGCGTGAACAGATTATGCTTTCTTGCAAATTTGAATCTGCTGCTTAACTCTGGTGGGAAGGAGCTGGAGAGGTGGGAATTAGGGATTGGTGAGGCACAATTCCGATGGTATTTTAGGATTCCGGGGAGCTACTCCCCTGAAAAAAGCCTTTGATGGTTCCCCAGTGCCTATAGAAATAAGTAGCAGTTCCCCAGCCTGTCATTCAAGTCCCCTGGTAAAATGTTCCTGATCTGTCTTGCCAGTCTCATCTTCTTACCTCTCTTCTCATGATTCCTACACTCCAGCCAAACTGGATTCTCAGTTAAGAATCTTTTGATTGCAATATGACAGAAAACTCAACTCGAACAGACTTCAACAGTAAGCGAAAGCTTTTGACTCTTGTAATTGAAAAGCCAAAAGGTATGGCTGACTTCAGGTGAAGCTTGATCCACTGGCTCAAACGATGTCTCTCTGGAACTACCCTTTCTGTTTTGCTTCTCTGTCCTGGCCTTCTCAGGGCAGCTCCTGGCTTCTCCATACCTCCCTGTCTTGGTAATGAAATGCTGCAGCAGCCCAGCCCCCACATCCTTACCCCTCACACCATTCAGGGAGAGAAGGCCTTCCTTTTGAAAAGTTCTCACAGGGCCGGCCTGGTGGCGCACTGGAGAGTGTGCCGCTTGAGAGCGCGGCGGCGCTCCTGCCGAGGGTTCGGGTCCCATGTGGAGACCGGTCCCCACTCACTGGCTGAGCGTGGTGCGGACGCAACACCAAGGGTTGCGATCCCGTTGCCGGTCGTGGTACGGGGCGCGACACCAAGGGTTGCGATCCCATTACCGGTCAGGAAAAAAGACAAAAGACAAAAAAAAAAAAAGAAAAAAGTTCTCACAAATGTCTCTTGGGACCTCACTGACTGGCTCACGTGCCCATCCCAAATAAATCACCATAGCCAGGACAAGAGATACAAGTGTATTTAGCCAATCAGGGCCCACTCCTGGAGCTGATGGGGTGTCATTTCTTCCCAAACCACCTGGCTGAGTGTGGAACAGCAGTGAATCCCCAAAGAAAATGGGGCTACTGTTTGCGGGAAATGGGGAGATGGAGGCTGGGGAGGCAGTCAACAGATGTCCAGTCTCAGAGTGTGCTATTTCTTTTCTGCTTCCATGTTTTTGCACTTGCTGGTCTCTACCTGACATACCCCCTCCCCCCGTCATCCCACCTACTGATACCCAATGCTACCTTCAAGGCCCTTCTCAAATGCTACTGCCTCCCTGACACCAGTCCTGTCACTCCCATCCAGGAGTCACGCCCACCTTCTCTGATCCTTCAAAGCACTTTGTGTACTTGTCCCTTCCGTCCTCTCACCATGCCTTGAAGACCTCATCCTGCAAAGCACCTAGCACATGCCTTTTGTCCCAAGTAGATACTGAATAACAGAAGAGGATGAGCCAGGGGGCAGGAGCCAAGGTCACTTAGCCACGAAGGCATTAGAAGAGAATGAACTGAAAGCCAGGAAACCCAGAGCTGTGGCAACATGATCCCTGATCCTCAAGCAGTGAGGAGAGTGTACATACCAGGGCATGTAGGCTGGAGCCTGGGTGATGGATGGCCACTGTTGCATTGGCTCGGTGGGGTGGGATAACAATGTCCCTGAGCCCCAGGCAGGCCAGGAAGGCTGCTGGTTGGGCAGGCTCAGGGCTGTCCCTGGTACCCAGGTCAATGGCCTGGGCTTTCTCCTGCCTTCACCCCCAGTGGAAATTTGGGCTTTCTTAATCTGTGGTTAGACTCCTTGCCCCTGAAGCTGTCCTGCAGAGCCAGTCCAAATGTGATGGGAAGGCAGAGGATGTGCGTGGAGGAGCTGACCTAGCCTGAGAGTGGAAACACTTGGGCAAGGGCCAGTGGGGTCCTGAGGGAGCAGAGGCTAGAAGCTAAGACAGAAGCAGGCAGCACCATGGTATCCTTTTCCCACTGTCACACCACTGCCTCCTCAGAGGGTCAACCTTCTTCAGGCCTCCCTGGCACTGGCCTGGGGTTGGGGGAGTAGGTGGGGAGAGGAAGGACTTGTAAGGAACCTGCTGGGTCTAAGGGAGAGAAGACTGGAGCTGAGTGTCAGAGAGAGGAGAGAAGGAGTGCAGAGGTGTCAGGGGACAGCTGTGAGGGGTGCAGGGACAGGGACTGGGCTGTGAGTCAGGGGAGGGGCAGGGTGCCAGAGCCATTATTCATCCCCACCAGCGAGCCTTACAGCTTCCCTCAATGAGATAACACTCCATCATCACTTTTCCCTTTCATGCTCCTGTTTTAATAACAAGTTGGGCTCCGCAAGGGCGTGAGCATATCTCCTTATCTCTTTCCCCCCTTGAGGGGGACCCTCACCCTGTTCAGGAGCTGCTGGTCCAGAGTAGAGATCATGGTGGCAGAGGGCTCATGTGAGGGCAAGTGGAGATTCTCCATCCTCCATGAGCACTTCCTGGAGGGAGCTAATGGGGAGGACAAAAGGGGAACTCCTCCCCAATCTGGCCCTAGGCCTTCCTGATGACCGTCTTCAAAATCACCAACCAAGGAGACTTAAGTCCAGGCCAACTTCAGAGAAGCCTCATTCTACAGTGGGACAAACAGGACCAGACAACGGGGAGATCTGCCCACGTGACCCCTCACTGACAGCTCCGGGAAGGCAGGTGTGGGGGGCTGGGGCAGCTTCCATGCCTCCCCTCTCACCATCCTCACAGGTGCCCCTCCTGGCTTCCAGCAGCAGGGCCAGGAAAGGCTGCTGCCCTCCAGCCCTGAAGGGGGGCGTCTGTCTGATGCGCTCACTCTGCGTGTCTGGACTTTGGCTTCCTCACTGGAAAACTGGTTCCACCTCCTTCACCAAGAGAGGGGGGTGAATGAGTCAGTGTTGAGTGGATGCAGCATGACTGTCATGCATCAAAAGCTGTGGTCGGCTTCCTCACTGGAAAACTGGTTCCACCTCCTTCACCAAGAGATGGGGGTGAATGAGTCAGTGTTGAGTGGATGCAGCATGACTGTCATGCATCAAAAGCTGTGGTTCCCCCTTGAGGGGGACCCTCACCCTGTTCAGGAGCTGCTGGTCCAGAGTAGAGATCATGGTGGCAGAGGGCTCATGTGAAGGCAAGTGGGGATTCTCCGTCCTCCATGAGCACTTCCTGGAGGGAGCTAATGGGGAGGACAAAAGGGGAACTCCTCCCCAATCTGGCCCTAGGCCTTCCTGATGACCGTCTTCAAAATCACCAACCAAGGAGACTTAAGTCCAGGCCAACTTCAGAGAAGCCTCATTCTACAGTGGGACAAACAGGACCAGACAACGGGGAGATCTGCCCACGTGACCCCTCACTGACAGCTCCGGGAAGGCAGGTGTGGGGGGCTGGGGCAGCTTCCATGCCTCCCCTCTCACCATCCTCACAGGTGCCCCTCCTGGCTTCCAGCAGCAGGGCCAGGAAAGGCTGCTGCCCTCCAGCCCTGAAGGGGGGCGTCTGTCTGATGCGCTCACTCTGCGTGTCTGGACTTTGGCTTCCTCACTGGAAAACTGGTTCCACCTCCTTCACCAAGAGAGGGGGGTGAATGAGTCAGTGTTGAGTGGATGCAGCATGACTGTCATGCATCAAAAGCTGTGGTGGGCAATGGGGGTGTCAGAACCTGTTCTCATCTCTTCAGCTAAACTTATTCGTGGGTCAGAAGCACATAGTAATAATATGAGCTAAAGTTGTAGGGGACACCCAATGTCTGCTTTGAGCCACAGAGCAGCTCAGTGATGTAGGCAATTGTGGGTGCCATTTGCAGAAAGGAATGTGCCAGAGTCCAAGGGACTTGGGTGAGCACATTGCTAGCCAGAGGTGGAGCTGGGACTCAGACTCAGCTTTTGGCTTCCAGATCAGAGTGCTGCACACCACCCCGGAGCCTCTCCAGGGCTGAGCCTAGAAGAGCTATGAGCAGCAGCACTGTGGAGGTGCTTAGGGCACAGACTCTGGAGCCAGGCTGCTTGGCTCAACCACGTCTAACAGTGTGACCTTGGGCAAGTTACTTAACCTCTCTGAGCCTTAGTTTGTCACCTGTAAAATGCGAGTAATGATAGTACCTAACTCATAAAGTTGTTGAGAGAATTAAGTGAGACGTACAGCTAGCCTGTTAGCTCAGTTGGTTAGAGCGTGGGGCTAACACCAAGGTCAAGGGTTCAGATCCCCTTACCAGCCAGCCACAACAAAAAAGTGAGATATGAGATGTTATATATAAATATATATAATACATACAACAAAGACAAAATTTCTTATCAAGTTGAACATATGTTTACCAAACACCCTACCAATCCCACTCCCAAGAGAAAGGAAGATATATGCCCACCAAAGACCCATATGTGAAAGTTCCCAGCAGTTTTATTTATAATCACTAAAATTTGGAAACCACCCTTGTGAATGGATAAACACACTGGTACTTCCATACAATGGAATTCTGCTCAGCAATAAAAGGAACCAGCTACTGATTCCAGCAACAACGTAGATGAACCTCAAGAGTGTTGTGCTAAGGGAAGGAAGCCAGACACAAAAGACTATGTACTGTAAAATTCCATTTCTGTAACATTCTAGAAAAGGCAAAACTCTAGTGACAGAAAGCACATCAGTGGTTGCTGGGGGCTGGGAGACGGGACGGGTAACAAAGAGGCTTGAGGGAACTTTTTTGGGAGATGAAACTGTTCTGTATCTTGATGTGGTGGTGGATACATTTGTCAGAATTCATCAGACTGTAGATTTAAAGGGGTTAGGTTTTATTTTATACTTGTGCCCACCCTCTACTCAGGCTGGCCAAGGAAGACCCCTCTCCTCACACCTGGAGGCCAGGCCTGTGGGTGCATGAGGGGTCGCCTTGGCCCACCCCTTGGCCCACCCCTGGCTCCTGGTGTTGCTGACAGACACAGCACAGGGGAAAGGCTCTCAGCTGTTTCCCTCAGTCTGGTTTCCCTCCTGCTGATCCTGCCAGGCGCTCAGCGACACGTTAGCAAGAAAGATGCCACAAGAAATAAAGTTTGTTATGAATTATTCTACTTGGGGCTAATTATAGGCACAGAGGAGAGGATTATTTACAGAGACAGGAGGCAGGGGTGGGGGGAGGACAGGGCCTCTGAGGCATAGAAAGGAGGTGGAGGCCCAGAAGAAAGTGGGGCTGTTTGGGCGGAGTAAAACCACTTTTAAAATAAAAGCTGTAACTAAACTCAGGTTCAAGATGATTAAAGTACCTCAGGAGACAGATCAGAGGTCCCAGGCCTTTCCTGATCCTCGAGATGAGGCTGGAGAGAGCATTTGGTCCTGGGATCCCAGGAGCCGTCAGGGTTTCCTTGGTGGAGTTTGGGGCAGCTGTGAGATCCCCCTTGGCCTGGAATCCCAGGGTGGATGTGGGCCCATGTCTGCACCAACGCCCAGCCTTGCTCTGTCCCCCTGGGCTTTCCTTGTGCTGGCCTGTGCTGGGAGAAGAAGCCAGGGGAGGCTTATTTCAACCCACAGAGGAGGGTGCAGTGTCTGGACTGAGCTAGAAGAGACACTGGGGATGATCTGAGCCAAACATGGGCACTCACTGATTCTAGTGGGAGATGAGGGAAAGGCCAGTGAAGACTTAGGCAAGCTGTGCCATGCCTGAAACTCCTAGCCAGTTGTGGCTCAGGGGAGTGTGGACCTGGTGTGACCCAGTTTCCGATTCCTCAACAGGAGATAGAAACCAATGTTTATGTAAAACTTCCTAGACTTTAAATGATGGTTTCAACCTACAGAATATATCTAAGGGCCTGTGGGAGACTGGCCTGGCCTCCTATTGTTCCAGCTGGAACAGAGGCCCTGGCAGCACTGCAGCTCAGCTACTCACCCTGAGACCCACCCTGCTTGCAGCGAGTCACAGCATTCAGACCTCAGTGCCAGCCACGACTCCATGCCCAGTGCTCCTGACAGACAGCGGCTATTACACACTTGGGTCTGCGGCAGGGCAGATTGGTGGTTCTCCGCCTGCAGGAGGAGCCACACCTTGCCAGAGGGCACTGATCTTGCCCTCCCTAAGAGCAAGCAGTAGGCCAAAGCTCTTCCAGTTATTTATGCCTGGCTGCACTGCCATCTATTCACTCAACCAGGCAGGAAATGACAGAGTCATCTTCTGCTCCCCACCCTGCCTCCCTCCCAGCCAGGATGGTCACTCCCCATGTCTTGCCCCTGGGATGCTTTTCCACATCCACTCCCGGTCTCCAGCAGCCTGTTCTGCTGTGGTGGTGGCCTCCACCTCCCAACCCCAGCAAAGCCACCTCTCTAAAGCTCTGTGATCCCATCAGCCCTGCTGTGGTCTTCTGCCCTTCCCTGCTTTCCATACTCTGTGTCCTGGCACAGATTCAAAGTCTTTCTAATCCAACCCGTGCTGCCTCCAGGTCTGTCCTGCCTCAAATGCTTTGCTTATGCTGTTCACCAGCCTAGAATGCGCTTCCCAGCTGCATCACACCCCTCACCCCTCGGCCCCTGCCTATTCCCCAAGGCCCTGAGGCAGGGCATATACACTGCATCCTGTGCCTGCCGATTTCCCCTGCTGGACAATGAGCACCCTCTGCAGCCCAGGGCTCAGGATCTGGCACAGGCAGGTACTCCAGAAATGTATCTGCTCCTTCATTCAGAAACATGTATTGAGGACATACCGTGTGCCAGGCCCTGTTCCAGCTGAATAAGATAGACAAGCCCTCTGCTCCTGGAGCTTCCCTTCTAGATCCAGGCAGATGGACAGCAAAGAAATATGTTCAAAAGGGAACCTACCAGAGGGGTGAGTGTAGAGCATGACTGGGACACTATTTTAGATGGGACGTACAAAGAAGGCCTCTCTGAGGCGGTGCCATGAGCTGAGATCAGGACAATGAGTGAGCTACAATATCAGTGGGAACAGCAGGTGCAGAGGCCCTGAAGCAGGACCGATCTTGGAGTTCTGAGAGAACAGGTGACGGGCCAGGTGCTGGTGGTGAGTTGAAGGGACAGTGGCCTGTGACATCTGAATGGACAGGAGAAAAAGGAGATGGAAGAGCCACATTCAGTAGGTTTCTGGCCAGGGCGGTAACAATGCTGTTTGCATAGGACCTGTTCATTTGGGGTGGCCACACAGGATGGCTAAGAGGAAACGTCCTGTGGTGACAGGCCTGGAGGTCTTGCAATGGAAGTCTTCTGCCCTGAGGTCCTCGTTGAGGCCTGACTTTCTCCTGGAGCAAGGAGAGAACAGAACAGGGGGACAGGAGGCAGGAGGGAGCCTTGGCAGAGCCGTAAAGTCTGGGGCCAGGAGGGGCTCTGCGTCAAAGATGAAGGGGTCCTTTGGCAAATGGGAAAAGGAGTGCCGGTGGTGAGGTGGAGGTGAAGGTCAGACTGTAGGGGCTGAGTCAGGAACGGGATGAGGGGGAAGAACCAGAGCAGGGAGGGGAAAAGAGAAAAGGGACCCAAACCAGCAGGAATGAGAGGGCAGGAGTTCAATGAATGGTTTTCTTGCCCTGCAACTGTTTTACACAGCTTGGTGACACCTCCTCCAGGAAGCCTTCTCGGGTGCCCCGGCTCAGCCCCACCCCCACCCCCTCTGTGCTCTCATGCTACCAGAGCTTCTCTGACTGAACTCTGATACGAGTTATAACCTTGGACTTAGCACTCTGATGATCTAGCCAGTGTGTTGCCCAGGAGTGGGTGGGCTCCAGAGAGAGGCCAGACCTGGCTTTGCCTGCATGGTGAATCTAAGCCACCACCCAGGGCCTGGCACACAGCCGTGGCAGGAGAGGCAGAGGACGCCAGGGAGAGCAGCACAGTCCTCGCATGGAGGCCCCGAGGGAGCTGAGGCTGTCGGGTGGTGAATTGGTCCAGAAGGAGGTCGTGCTGACCTTGAAGCCAGCCGGCCTGTGGGCTGCTCCAGCAGCTGGAGCACATCTCAGCAGGGGGCGGACGTGCTCGGGTGCAGGATGGACACGGACCCTGCACAATCGCTCTGCCCTCCCGGAGCTTCCACAGGGGGCACACCCAGCAAGCCTGCAAGAACAGGAGAGCCGTACGTCCCCTCCCACCCTCCCAGTCCCCTCCCACTCCATTTGTGCTGTTCTACTGACGGGTCCCACGTTCTGGTTTGGGGGCAGATGAAGGTCTGTCTCGTCCGCATTCAGTTGAAGTCGGGCTCTGGCTGATTCTCCGCACACAGCAGCCGGACCAGGCCCTGGTGGGGTCTTTGTTGGATGAAACTGCCCATTCCCACTCAGCACCCCACTCTGGAATATGGTTTGGGAGAGGCACAGGGCCCTCTCTGGGGACAGACCGGCTGTCCCGCCTGGTCCGGGTGGGAAAGCAGGGCTTGGTTTTGTGCAGACGTGTGCGGCCTCGCTCACTGACCCATGTGCCTTCCCTCCAGAGCCTCCGTTGGGTGGGAGCCCTCACCTGGGGACAGACTGCTGAGGGTCCCAGACTGCCGGGGTAGGGGACCCTCAGCATTCTCTTGCTTCCCTCCATTCATTAAGACCTGTAAATTTTCTCATTAATATACTTAAAGTTCATTTTAAAGGGAAGAAGCACAGAGATAATTGATAATAAAGCCTCAGTTAATGCCTTTGGTTTACTGTATGTAATTTATAACTGCTGATAGCATCTCTCATTCCCAATTACCCATTTAGCTGCAGCGATAACAGCGGTTCAATCAGACCAGTACCGACTTTTATATATTCCAGCCCAATAGCAATAAATACCCACACAGGGAGACTCGCTAGGCCCACTGTATTTTTTTTTTTATTAAGATTTAAATATTCATGCAATTATTAGTGATTTATTAAAAGCTAATGACCCCTTCAAGAGGCTCTAAATCTTCACCCAAAGAGGCCCTGGCCCTTCTCTCTCCCTTCTTTCCCCTTCTTTCTTTACCCTCGCCCCTGCCAAAACCAGAGAAATGGGCTGCTCTTCCACAGCCCAGATGACATCACAGCATCGCCTGCGTTTCCATGGTAACAGCAGGCAGGTGAAGCAGAGGCCAAGGATGGAGGTCAGGCCCAGGGAGGGGTTGGGCTTCTTGAGAGTACAGGCCCCTGCTCCCTCCACCCACCAGACCTGGGGGATATGAGGAAGACGGGGTCGCCCACTGGCTCCTCCACACCCCGACTGACAGCAACCTCCACACTGCAGCCTCCTCTGGGCTGGTTTCCGGGAGCACCCCATCCTTGCCTCCCCCAGATCTCTCGCACCCTCACCACTGTCCAAGTCGCTGCCCAACCATTTAGGGGCCCTTGGGGGAGGATACACCAGCTTCTCTCTCCCCTGCTACCTCTCTCCCTCCTATCTTTTTAAAACCTCCCACCCTGATTGCATCAAGGACAAGAGGGTGTGCAGGGATCTGGGGTCCTAGGATTCAGGGCCCAGAGAAGGCAGTGGCTCACCTCAGGCTGCACAGCAAGGCCTGGGCTACCTCTCTGTCCTTCCTCCATGTTTCTCCAAGACCTCAGAGCCCATTAAAGGGGCAGGAAAGATAATGAACAAACTAGGAAAACATGAAATCAATATCGGGAGAAAAAAGTATGTCTGCCATTAAGTGAAATAAACAAGCTGGTAATTATTTGGACAGTGGGTAATTAGAACGGGGTGAGGACTCATTACTGTCTCATCAGGGGTGTGATGGGCACGGCCAGACACCCTCTCCCCAGCTGGAAGGTCGCAGCTGGGCCTGGGCTCTTTCCCACCTAGAGCTGGGGTGGGGGGTGTGTCTCAGGGGTCTCCTCTGTGGAGTCCCCCACTCCCAACCACCCTGTGCCTGTCTCCAGCAGCCTTCTGCCAGCTCACTCTGAGTTAGGATCTGCAGCCCAGACCAAAAGCAGACAAGGCTGGCAGCCCCCAGCCTGCTCTCCTGCCCCCTTCTCATGAACTTCACTTTCCCAAGCAGGTTGTGGCCCCTCAGCCTCTGGAAGGGGCAGTGCCTAGTGAAGGTGGACACCTGGTGCTGACAATTAAATCCCAGCCACCTGGAGTGATGGATGGATGACCCCTCCATCCTTTGCCCAGCCCCAGAGAACCTCCTTCAGGAGGCTGTAATGAGGGGGGGTCCCAGGAACGATGGGGTGCTGGCAAGGGCAGGAAGAGTGGGAAAGAGGAGAGACTGGCAGAGCAGGACAAAGCTGGAGTGAGTGGCAGTCAGGGGCTCCTCCTTGCCCTTCTGTGGCCCCAATTTGTAAAGTCGGAAGCGACCTTGGACATTGTCCAGTCTGGCTTTGGCCTGCCAACTTGTTTGGCCCTTAGTGTTCAAAATGTTTAAATGAGTTGTCAACATTTTAAAATGGAAGGTTTCACATAAAAATGGATTTCCAGCTTTTCTTGAAAGAAAAACACCGAGTGGCAGTGGTTAGCTGGGCTGAGACGACCCTTTGGATGGGCACCATCACTCTCCACTTCTCCAGGTCCCCACCCAGCCCCTAAAGGCAACCAAGTTTGCCACCTCTGACCCAGTCTCACCCCTTCTGAGAACCAGAGTGGGGGATGACTTGCCCATGGGGACACAGCCAGGTAGAGGCAGAGTGGAGACCGGGGACCCAGCCTCCTGATGCCCAACTCAGGACTCTGCCCCTGCCCTCATTGAGTATGAGTCCTGGCCAGCCATGGGCAGAGACAGAGCTGACTCACCACCCCCCCTGCCCACCCTGGAGCTTGCAGCGAGTGGGGGAGATGTTTCAACTCAACCACCACACTGACCCCCAACTTACCTCCGAACTGGACTCTGCTGAGAAGAGGTGGCTTGAACCTGCTGTGTGCACTTGGGGGTGCACACAGTCCTCCCTTTCCCCACACATGTCTTCTCTTGACCACCAAGGTCTGATGGAGGAAGCAGTCTCCTGCACAACCAGCCCTACGTCCATCAGATAATGCTTTCAGCCATGGGAGGCAGGAGCGAGCCGTGCATCCCCCATGCAGAGAGGAGCTGGGAGGGGTGTCCCGGAGGAGATGACAGCTTGAATTATGGATTCACGGGGCTGGGGGCATGGGGAGTAGGCAGGGCACCCTGCAGGTGTGGGGAAAATTGGGGTGAGAGCCCCAACTTTAATTAGTGGATGCAGCTGAGCTGGCTGCAGGGTGTGGATTGGTAACCGGGGATGAAGCTGCTGCGTCAATTGTGTGGGGGCATATGGGGAGCCCGTCTGTACCCTGTGATCAGTGGGAACCATTGCAAGGTTGAAAGTGGGGATCAGATTTTCTTTCTAGAAATAGCGCTGTGGCATAGTTGAGGATGGTACGAAAGCCAGGAGGTGGTCAAGAGAAGACATGTGGGGGGTGAGGGAGGGAGGACTAAGTTGAGTAGCAAACAGCCATGAGATGGGAAAGGAGGGAGTGGGTGGGAGAGAGGCTGGCGGGACATGCGGGGGCTGGAACAGTGCACGGTCAGTCCTGGCTGCTCTGAAACTCCCACTGAGGCTCCTTGGGAGACGGTGGCCCTGTTGACTGTGATAGGAAGTCCTGGGAGCAGGAGGTTTGGGAGAAGCCACCCAGCTGGCTTGGGACATGCTTGATATGAGGCTCTGGGGAGGCATTCAGAGACACCCAGTGTCTCGATGGAGTTCAGTAGTGGGGACTGAGAATCCTAGTTGGGGAGCCACAGGCAGGAGCTGGTGGGCAGCCATGGAAGTGGGATCTCTGGACAGGGCAGAGCGCAGCCGGGTGGCTGCTCGAGGGAGGAGCTGTGGTATGTGCCAGCCACTACCTCCGCCTAGGGCTGGCAGGACCCCTGGGTGGAAGCTGAATCTGTCACTGGGTGACTGGGTTTTCCTGTGGGTCTCTGTAAAAGGAGGGGTCCAGGTGGCCTCAGCTGCTGAAAGTGGGAGTCACAGGATGACTGGTGACCTGTGGCCAAAGAGTAACCATCCTGGTGTGGGCATTGGCTGCCCTAGCCAGATTTAGCTGGAGGACAGTGGACAGTGATGTGTGTGTCCGTGAATGGTAGAGGACCCAGCCACAGCAAGCATGATTCTGGGAGGCTGCATGCCTGGGACTTCCTGGTGGTGCTGTGGCCATTGGGCCACTCCACTGGGGCAGGGACATAAGTCCATCTTGGGCACTGGTATATTGACCAGTGCCTAGCATGGTGCCTGGCATGTTGTATTCAACAAATATTTGCTGAATAAATGGGTCCTGGTTAAGAGCACGGAGCACTGTAGCCGCCCTGTCTGGGTAGGAATTCATCACTCACTACTTACGTGCCCTCTTTGTACTTCAGTTTCCTCACCTGTACGTTGAAGATTAAAAATAGTTCTTTGCCTCCTAGAGTTATTGTGAGGGTTAAATAAGAAAATCCATGTAAGGTTAGCCACTGTTGTTATCGCCATGACTGTGTGTGTGTGTGTGTGTGCACGTGGTGGAGGTGGTGGTTGTGGGCAGTGTCTCCTACCCACCAAGGGCAGGTGACTGTGTGGCCTTCCCGTCCTGCACACCCCGAGCTACCACAGCTCCTGGACCACCCCTGGCCCCAGCTCCAGCTGGGCTCTTATTAAACCAGTGAGATATGAAATGCCGCCATATCCGGGACAGGATCTTTAATTAAATTAATTGCTAGCAACATCGTAAAAATGCTGATGAGGTCATAAACGGCTCACAGGCAATGCTGTTCATCACCCCTACCGACTTGTGGAGGGGCCACACCTGGGCTGGAGGTGGGGATGGGCCTGCCAGGCTGCAGCCACCAGGGAGCTCTGTGGCCCCACTGGGATCTCAAGCAGGCCTCAGGAGAGGGGGAGGGGAGCGGGGAAGGGGAATGGGTTATGCAGGAAGGACTGCAGTTATTTTCCATGCCCTATCCAGGGCAGCTCCAGACTTTCAACTGGCTGGGGACAGGCATGGTCCAAAGGGTGCATTTGTGGAGCAGGTGCACCATTCTTACTTAGCCTGTGTGTTTACCTTGCAAAGGACACAGATGGAAATGGGGATGGGGCACCTCGAGAGCTGGCGCAGGCAGGGGGTGAGGCGGAGTGTCCTCCAGCCCACTGGCCGGTTGGAGTTACCCTTGATCAGTGGGCAAGCTGAGAATCTGGCCCAGCTCTGCCACTGATCACTGTGTAACCTTGAGTAAGTCCTTCCCCTCTCTGAGCCCCAGTTTCCTCATTAGGAAGACAGGAGGACCCTCTCCTCGCCTGCCTGCCTGCCTGGCTCCCTCGTGTTCCCTGTGCCCTTCTGGCCT
Organism: Galeopterus variegatus; assembly: GCF_000696425.1. NCBI lineage: Eukaryota > Metazoa > Chordata > Mammalia > Dermoptera > Cynocephalidae > Galeopterus > Galeopterus variegatus. Next base: position 373,123 of record NW_007727386.1, on the reverse strand, counting down.
CCTATCCTTCAGGAAGTCTCTTTTAGCTGGGGCTGCCACAGGCTCTGGCAAGACTCAGAGCCTGTGTGCGGGCGATGGGGCTGGGCCAACCGTCTGCCTCTGCCAGGTAAGAAGTGGAGGAGGACTTACACACACACACACACACACACACACACCCCTACCACCACCACCCAAACCAGAAACACACCCACAGCAACACACACCCACCAGCAAAAGATTCCTATGCAGGAAAATGCCTTCCTTCCCCGGTTCTCCCTGGGCTGTACGACCACATAATTACCCTGGATTCCATTCTATTTAATTGCAGCTTATTAAATTCTAACCAGCCAATTATCAGCCACAATTACAGCTTAATTCAGGGACACAATAGCTATTTTATCGTGTGTTAATCAAATGCTTATTTAGACCTCAGCTTTATTAACTATTCCTCTGGCCCAAGGTAGGGCCCCAGGAGCCTGCCCCCCATCACAGCACTCCCTCCCTGGTAGTGTCTAAGTCCCCCTTGCTGGTGGGTTTGGGGGCTCTTGGCGATGGCAGGGGTGTCACACCAGGTGTGGGCACTGGATATAGAGTTGGAAGACCCCGGGTCATTCGTTCGTGCATTCAGCACATGTTTATAGAGCACCTACCCCGTGTCAGGCCCTGTGCCGAGTGCTGGGACTACGGCAGTGAACAAGACAGACGCTGTCCCTGCAGTGGTGACATACTTTAGGGGAAGAGGACACAGACAATAACAAGCAAACGAGTATACAAACCAGATGTCTTCAAATAGTGGTGCATGGGGAAAGCAGGCTGGGAAAGGGGTGGGCAGTAGGAGGGGCTACCTCAGGCACACAGTTGGGGGCCTCTTGGAGCAGGTAACATGGGAGCCGAGACCTGAGATGTTAGGGAGCGGCAGCCTGAGGAGATCCGGGGCAGGGTGCCGCAGGCAGAGGGAAGAGCAAGTGCAAAGGCCCTGGGGGGGGACAAGCTTGGAAGCTTTGAGAAACAGATAGAGGGCTGGTGTGTGAGCGAAGGAGGGAGTGGCAGGCAGGGCCAGACGCTGGCCTGGGAAAAGCCCAGAATGCCTGCCCTGTGCCTGGCCCCAGCTAAGTAGTGAGGGCCCTTCTGCCCTTTGTGGGTTGTGTGACCTTAGGCAAGTCCTGAGCCTCACATTTCCTGTCTGTAAAACGAGGGGCTGGTAGAAGGAACCTGAGTACAGCTGCCAAACGAGAGCCGGGTGTGAGGCGGCTGGCAGGCGGCAGGCCTGGCCGCGCACCCCACATGGGGTGACCGTCCTCTGAGCCGGTGCCGTCCCTCACCCCGCCCCACCCCACGTTGTTCTTTCCCTGTCTGCATGTCCTCTTCGTGGCACCTGTGTCTGTCCTTGTGACCCACTTGTCCTTGGAGGCCACTGGGGAAGAGGGTGACTTTCCTCTGATCTCGGGGAGTGGCCACTGCATCTGTGACACTTTCACAGACACATTACCATGGAAACCAGAATGCCACACATGCATGTGTGTGAGCACAGGTCAGGGGAATAGCCCTCTCTTCCAAGGGACATAGTGAGGGGCTGTTACCCCCACTGCAGTCACCTCCACCTCCTGCACGCTCCTAGATGGGAGAGACTGCTATTGTCCCCTCCCTCACAGGGTCAATGCACATGGGGGCGAGGTCAAAAGAGGCGGGCTCAGACCTGCCCTGCCCTCCGGGGAGTCCTGTGCTTTTGGGAGCAAGAATGGACAAAGGGGCAAGGAGGGAAGAGAAGAGAAGCAAGACCCCAGGTGGGCCGCATTCCTGACCCCACCTCATCCATGCACAGGGTCGGCACTATTTGCGCCATCTCACAAATGAGGAAGACGAGGCTCTAGAAACAGGTGGTTTGCACAAGGGCAGGGTCAAATAAGGCCTGGGAAGCAGCCAAGTATGGGATTGGAAGGAACTCTGGGGCATGCACCCAGCTTGCTATTGGCCTCATGGCACCCCATCGTCATCACCAGGCAGATCTGTAGTCTCAGGTAGGGGCTGAGGCATGGGGGGCCTGGGATTCCAACCTGGCTCATGGAACTTCCCACTCACGCCCTGCACTCCTACCTGCATCTCTCTCTGACAGCAAGTGCAGAACGTGTCTCTGCTTATCAAAGCCTCTGAGTGAATCTTCCTCGTCACAGAATTGCCTGTGTTTAAAAAATCATAACTCACTCAGCCGTCTCAAGCTGCAGGATGCAGATGGCAGGAGAGTGCGAACCCCGTTCCCCTGCATGTCTGCACACTAAGCGAGCCACGTGGTCTCCTGCCCCTCTGCCCCATCACCATGCCCAGTGGCTCCCTGCCCATCTGCCTCCCCTGGAGACCACACTCTCGCAGGGCAGGGGTCCTGCACCTCTGCCTCTACCTCTCCCGCATCCAGTTCCTTTCCCATAGAACTGATTGATTCATTGATTGATTGGAAGGTGAGCAGAGCTGGTTCTAGGACACATTTGAGTTTGTGTCCTCCACTTCCAGCCCTCCATTTCTGGGTCTGGTCCCATTCCAGAGAATGATGGTCAACATTCATTCAATAAACACTATCTGGGAACTCGCTATGTGTCAGACCCTGGCCAGACTCTGGAGATGGGCAGGGGATATCAGGGAGACAGACTCATAAATGGTCATAATACGATCTGCCAGGTGCCGAGACAAATTCAGCAGGGGCTGTGGGAGCTCAGAGGAGGTGTGGCCAACTCGGTCTGGGGTCAGGGAAGGCTTTCCAGAGGAGGAAATGTTTGAGCAGGCCTTGAAGAATGAGTAGACATCACCCAGGCAGTAGCAAATGGGCGGGTGGATGAAAGCATCTTAACTCTAACGGGCGTCAGCCAAAAAACGAATTTATTGGCTTGGCTCATGTGGCTGGGAATCCAGAGGTAGTTCTGCCTTCAGGCCTGTTGGGATCCCAGGCCCCAAACACTGCCAGGAGGAGTCGGACTCTCTTCCCCTGTTTGTCTCCATTCTCCAAGCTCCTGCTTCAGACGCGTGAATGGCCTTTCCTTGCCCTTGGCCTCACGGTGGCCTACAAGGCCTGCAGGACTGGCTCTTCCCTGTTGGTGGCCCCAGCAGCTCCAGGGCCACACACCCCCAGCTCCAAGTACAGCAGAAAAGGAGGTTCTCTCTTCCCAACAGTCCAACCACGATCCTGGAATCCTGTCTGTTCAGATGGGGTGAACTGCATGCCTGTCTGAGAACCAGTCAGTGGGGGTGTGGGGAAGGGGAGTGTGCCCACCTCTGGGGGTGAGAGATGGGGTCAGCCCACCTGGACTGTACGGCCTGAGGATGGGGGCAGGGCATTCTTGGAGGAAAATCAGGAGCTGTTAGCCAGAGAGCAAGGTGGCGGGGTGGGGGCGGGCGCAGCATGGGCGCTGGCTGCTCTGGAGAAGAGCGCTTACCTCTCCACCTGAGTGAGGCCGGGTGACACCCTACCCCCACCCCTCCTACCCTACTGCCCTCCCTCAGTAAATACGAGTTCATTAATAGCCTGATTAATCACACCTCATATTTTCATGGTGCTTTTAAAAATAAAACATTTGAAAGCAATTTCGCACCCGCCCTGAGCCTCAGAGTTACACAGGCAGGTCTTATCCTCCCAGACTGCTGGTGAGGAAAGCAGGGGGGCCAGCCCCAGAGAGCAGCAGCATGTCAGTGGGGCTGGGAGTGAGGGGCATTCTCCCTGCCCACGACTCTGCTTATGGGCTGCACTGCCCTCTCTCCAGGGCTCCCCACAGTCCAAGAGTGAAGGGGCCATCCTTAAGCAGATCTTCTGAAATTCTAGGGATAAAAGGGGTGGTCATTCAGTTACTCAACAAACACTCCATCAGCATTCAAGCCATACCTGGGCTTCTGCCCCATGGGAGTTCACAGTCTAACGAAGCGTGCAAACAAATCCATCCCAGTCCTGAATGTGGCATACACCCTGGAGGAAGGCAGGGGTCAGGGCTGGTGCTCAGGCAAGTGACAAAAGAGCATGGATCCAGGAAGACCTCCTGGAGGAGGCAACACCTTTGCTGACACTTCCCAGGTGGGGCGGGTTCACCACGGTCCTCTGCTGGATGCTCACAGCAGCCTCCCCATCACTGCCCACTGCCACTGCCTCCCCCCACCCATTCCTCATTCAGGAAGGTCTCACCGTGCTCCTGCACACAGCCCCCTAAAGGCTTCCCGCGGCCCTTGCAATGAAACCTATGTCCTTACTCGACCTTAAAAGCCCCCAAGGTCCAGACCCTGCTTTCCCTTTGATGTAACAAGTCCCCCACTTGCTCCCTCTGCCCTAGACACACTGGCCTCCTCACTGTCCTTAAACAAGCCTGGCTGCTTCCTGCCTTGGGCCCATCGCTGTCCCCTCTTGCTAAAGCACTCTTCAGCCTGGCCTTGGCGTTCAAGGCGCCGCTCAGATGTCACTTCCCTGAGCGCTCCCTCTCACCCACACCCTTTCTGATACATCACCACTTCCACCCTCTTCATAACCCTCACCAATAGGCAAAATACTTGATTTTTGTTTTGTTTTGTTTCCCCAACTTGAATGCAAGCTTCTGAGAGCAGGGCCTGTGTCTGTCTTGCTCACTGCTGTATCCCAGTGCCCAGAAGTTTCTGGCACACGGCAGGCACTCAATAAGTATTTGTCGAATGAATGAATACATCAGGTCATGGGAGAAGCTGGCATCTGTCCCAGGCTCAGCTCTGGCTGAGGCTTCTTACTCTGGGGTCTCTTGTCTCCCTTTGTCATGGGTCCTGGTCTCCATCCGCTTGCCTTCCTTTTTGTAGTTGCCATCCCTTTTGTCCCCCAGCCTTCCTACAAACACAGGTGCACACACACACCCCTCCTTCCTCGCTGTCCCTGAGAAGATGCTGGGGGTGGGGACCAACCACTAAGGTTGTGCTCCCACCCTTGCCTGAGAGAGGCAGGGAGCAGCCGGCCAGCCCCAGGGTTCCCTGGAAGTGAGGTTCCTACTTCAGGGCCTGAGCCATCCTCTCAGCCCTGTCTGCAGTTCCTGGTGAGCAAGAGCCCATCAGGAATCTGCTAGTAAATGAAAGTTCTTCTAACTGAATTCCAGGAGAGCAACAGGGCCGTGTTCTGTGCAGGTGGGAAAGCCTGGACTGGCAATGGTGGAAGGAGCCTCTGGGAATCTTAAAGCTGAGTGGGGTTTGGGATGCAGGGTCCATGAAGCCAGTGGGCCCTGTACCTGCCTGCTCTCCTGCAGCCCCAGGAACCTCCTGCAACCAAGAGGCACCTGCCTGGGTGGTGTTCTCGCCATGTCAGACACCTCAGCGGCCCCAGAGGCAGCAGCGATAGGCACCGCACTCCGAGTTCCCAGTTGCTAATGCCTGCACGAAGCAGCCTTGAGCTGGAGGGCAGGGACCAGGGATGGACAGTCTGGTCATGGGGACAGAAGCCTCAGCCACCAACTTGCTTCTTCTGTGATAAGACCTATAGTACCAGTGAGGATGGGCCTCAGAAGAAGAGAGGGTGAAATGATATGCCAGACAAAGGCACGTGGCCCAATCCTGAAACACCCAAGGGAGACAGGCAGGCAATGGAAATAGAAGAAGCAGGCCCAGGGTGAGGTAATAGGGAGTGAGGGGGACTGCAGCAAACCAGAGCGCTCTCGTGCCCTGTTAAAAGGATCATAGATATTTGGCACTGAGCATGCACTGCGAGGTGTTATCTTTGATAAACAAGTACTAGATTCATGGAAAAGAAAGAAAGCTCCTTCTAGTGGCCTGCAATGTGGAGGGGGAGACCCGAGGCTCCTGCTGTGCCTTAGTTCAGGCAAGAGGCCTTCCTGGGACACTGAGTGAGGGCTGGCAGATTGCAGGCACTGACCACAAGGGTAGAGGTCACATGTTGAGCTCAGGGGGCCAGAGGGAGGGAAAGCCAGCTCTGACTGTCCAGGCACTTCCCTGGCCCCTAGGGGACATCCAGCAGGGCCCAAATTTACCCCCGCCCCCACCCCCCCCACACACCTATGGCCTTAGAGTGTCCTTGCTAGAGGGCATAGCTGCAGCCTGGAAGGTACCCCCTGGGTTCACCCAATAAATGCCCCCCCAGGGGTGGGGAGGAGGCCGCACCAGCATGGCGTGACGGAGGCCCTGGAGAAGTGAGCTATGTCCCTTATTGGTCACAGTACATTTATTTTTCATTAGCAGTTAAATGCAGACATGAGAGATTGTGCTGGGTTCAGCAGACGGCTGACTTGAGCAGTGCTTGGTGCGCTGATCGATAGGGAGGTTGGAGGGCTGTGCACCCCCTCCCTGCTCCATACCCCTAGCCAGGGACCCCTGCCCACCCAGCTCCCGAGCCAAGAGGCAGCCCAGGCCATTGTGTTGAGCCTCTGCTTGTTAAGGGGCATGGCTTGGGCAGGCCTGGAACCTGCCACTGGGGACTCTCAGGGACACCTGCCCTCCCACTCACTCACTCCCCTCACACAGCCCTGGGGTCTGCTGACACGCTGTGGCTTGCTCAGGTACTTGTCTAGAGAGGCCACTGAGCCTACTAGTGCCCACCCCACACCCACACTCCAGAGCCCACCCTCCCAGGTCTCCCAAGACCTGCTCTTTCCATTCATTCTCCAGACCTTAGGAGGCCTGCATGGGCCCTCCCCGCTCTCTCTGAGCCCACTGTCTCAGAGAGACAGGGGCTGGCAAGTGGCTGCTGAGTGACAGTGAGGAGCAAAGGGGTCACAAGGCAGCCCTTGCTGGACAGTTTGCGAGCCCTGCATTAGAGTTGGGGGTTCTGGGGTAAGACACTTCTCCTCAGGCCTCAGATTCCCTGTCTGTAAGACATCTAGATGGCTCTCCTGCCTGCATTCTCCACCTTCCTGAGCCTAAAACAGACCCAGTGGGGGGTCTGGCAAAGCCCTGGCAAAGCCCTGTGGAGGTGGTTCGGGACAGGGTGAGTCTGGGAAAGGTGACCTTCATTCTCACAGCCGCAGGTACGATTACACTTATGAATGAAGGCTTGGCGTTCATTACAGAGCTGCAGGAACATGCAGGGGGGCGGCTACCAGAGGGAGGTCACCAGAGGGAGAAAGCCAAGCTGGGGAGGACAGGGGAGAGGCAAGGGCTGGCCAGCCTCCCCACTGCCATCCCTAATGCAAGGCACCTGCCTCAGTTTCTTTATCAGCCCTCACCACCAAGGAGGTTGTTATGAGGGTTACTGAGCTGAGGAGGTGAAACCCCCAGCCCTTGTAAGTGCAGAACCGCTGGGTACCGACCACAGCCAACGTTTACTGAGCACGGTGCCTTTCTCATTTCGCCCTCACAGCAACCCTAAGAACTGGGCACCATCTCCCCATTTTTCAGGGGAGGAAACAGGCTCAGGGGAGGGGAGGACTTGCCTGAAGTCACACCAGGCCCTCAACTTCTAGGCAGGCATTCCCAGCTCAACCACCTGGTGCCTGCCCTACAGGCCGCCTGCAGGACCAGGCGCAGACACACACACACCCCATCAAAATCACAGTCTCAGAGTGGAGGGCAGACTCCTGCCTTGGGAAGAGAGGGTCCTTGTGCAAGCAAGAGAGCAGGGACCAAGCCCACACTGGGGGTGGGGAGCCAGGCCTCCCCCTTTGAAGCCCTCGGTGGGTTTTGGACTACCGTGGGGAAGGTAGAGGAGTCAAGAGGCCGACCGACTTTGTGAGGCACCTCCAGACTCCCCGACAGGGCTGACGTGATCTCCATTTCACAGATGACAAAGCTGGTAACTCCCCAAGGTCACCACTAGCAAGGAGCAGATTGGGTCTCAGAAACCCACATTTTCCCCCTTTATGCCTAGAGGCCCCTATGAATTGTGAGTGTGCGTTGGTGTGGGAATCACTGTAGCCAGGGGAGGCCAGGCTAGTTGGGGGCCTGTTTGGCAGAGAGCTGGGTGGGAGTAAACTGAGGGCACCCCCTCCTACCCACCTTCACCCTCTCAGGGGTCCTGCTGGTTGGGTAGACAGGTCAGACTTCTTTGGGGGGTTTTACCTCCACCAATGCCTCAGAGCCAATTACCTGTGTAATTAGCAACAAATGACTTGTGGGATGGTTGTGGGTTTTGGTTAAAATTAGAAGGAAACCCATATTCAGGTCTCCTTGAAAGAGTGGGAAGTGGCCCAGGTCCCTCGGAACACCAGACAGACTCTCCTTGCTCCCACCCTGCCTGTGCCCACCCAACATGATATTTTCTGAGCGCCTACTATGTGTGGGGGCCAGGGAGGGGGGCCAACCAGGAAGCAAGCCCAGCAGCCAGGGTACCAGATAAAGGGGGCCCTCCCTCTGCCCCACCTCAGGGTGCCCACCTGCCCATCCAGGGTCCACCTCCCTCCAGCCTTCCCCTGGGCCTCGCAGGGAGGTGGCCTGCCTTGCCAGATCCCCGAACTCCTGCTAGGGTAATAATGGGCTTTCACTGCTGCCACGTGTGGAAGGCGTCCTAGGTGCTGGGACTCCCGCCCTAGCCCCCTTTGTCTCACCACAGTCTTCAGAAGTGCAGGGGTTTCTTCTTCCCCTGTTTTACACAGGAGGCTCAAAGACACTGAGGCTCAAAGACACTGAGGCTCAAAGAGGGCATCCAGTGGCTGGGGACTGCCCAGCTGGGAAACAGCAGAAACTGGGCTCGCTCTCCTCCCACCAGCCTGTTCCAAGCTGGGCCTTTTGCTGTGCCAGCTGCCTCTGCATCACCCAGCCCGGCCAGCTCCAGGGTGGGCCTGGCTCACCTGCCTGCTTTGCCCCTGCCACAGGTGCCCAGCAGAGTGCCACAGTGGCCAACCCGGTACCTGGCGCCAGCCCAGACCTGCTTCCTCACTTCCTGGTGGAGCCCGAAGACGTGTACATCGTCAAGAACAAGCCGGTGCTGCTGGTGTGCAAGGCCGTACCCGCCACGCAGATCTTCTTCAAGTGCAACGGGGAGTGGGTGCGCCAGGTGGACCACGTGATCGAGCGCAGCACAGACGGGAGCAGTGGTGAGGCCGGGCTGGGGCGCTGGGTGGAGGCATTGAGGGGGAAGCGTGGCTCAGCCAGCTCAGAGGTGCCCACAGTTGCCCCAGGCTGCATGCCTGTGATAAGCAGCAAAGCCAGGATGAAACCATCCCACCACTCCCTGTGTCACCAGGTGAGGCAGGATTCCCACGCCTGGGACCCCATGTATACACACAGAGGCCTTCTCTGGGAGGCCCCACCCCTCACCAGCTTGGTGGGGAAGAGGGTAGCCCCCCTCCCAAATGCCCCAGGGTCTCACAGCAAGAGGGGCAGGTCCCCACCACCATGTCTGAGCCCGGGCTAGGCAGGGCAGGGCCAGGGGCAGCCTTGTTAGAGATGCCAGCAAAGAAAAGAGCATTGGAGGGAGTGGGTCCCAGATGATTAAAGAGCTCACAGACCTCACATTCTGTGACTGTTTTCTTTGTGTGTCCATTCATTCATTCATTCATGCATTCATTCACATGTCCCCTGAGCACCCATTTCTGTGCTGGGGACACAGCCCACACCCCCAGAAAGCCCCAGCCCCTGCAGAGGTGGACAGCATGGTAACCTCAGCAAGAGGACAGCAGGACTCAGCCTGCCCGAGGCACCCGGGAAGGCTCCTCAGGGGAGCTGACATGTCAACCGAGGGAGGCATAAGAATTGTTCAGGGAGGGAAGAGGGGGAGGAGTATCCCAGGCAGAGTACACAGCACAAGCAAGGGGGTGCAAGGAGACTGAAGTGATGTGGCTTTCCTGTGGGATTTCAAGCTGCAGAGTGACATGGCCAGAGCTTTGGGCCACCAGTGTAGGGGGAGGGGTGAGGGTGGAGCAGACCCAGAGGCACTGAGAAGGAACCAGCAGGACATGGCTGAAATGTGCAGGGAGGGGCTCCAGGGGCAGAGGGCAGACCCAAGAAGTGCCCCTTCTGTGGGACACCCTGACCTCCACCCCCAGCCCTGTCCTTAGGCAACAGGTGGGCAATGGGGACATGAGCTATGAGCCCTTGCTTGGGTTCCACCACTTCCCAAGAGCAAGACCAGCAGAGAGAGAGGCAGGGGGTGACAAGAACCTCCCCTGCTCCTCCTCACTAGAGCCCAGTTCAGCTCGTTTCCTCTCCCTTGTCCTTGGCGTGTTGCTGAGCACCCACACCTTATGAGCCCCCAGGTTTAGTCTTGCACCTCTTCCCTCTGAGGCCTCAGCCAGCCTGAGACCCACAGCACTCACACCCTGTGGAGGGTATGGCCCAAGCCGGACACACAGGCCACTGATGTGAGGCTCAAGCCATGGTGCAGTACCCAGGACTCACATAGATGCCAAGGGCAGGCTTGGGGGTGATCCAGAAAGGATTCCTAGAGCAGGAGTCATGTCGAAGCTCAGGTCTTAAAACCACCTGGAAAGAACATTTCCCAGGCCAAGGGAATGGAAAGTGCAAATGCAGGGAACAGTAGGCCCTTGGGGTGGTTTGGGTTTGGGGCAGGAGAGCAAGCCTGGAGGGCAGGCGGTGGTGACCAGAGGCTGCTCTAAGAGGCCATCGGAGGCTGTTAAGCCATAGAGGGCTGCGGTCAGATTTACACTGAAGGAAGATCATGCTGGGCAGAGGGAAAGTGGAAGAAGGAGAGACCCTGGCCAAAGAGAACTGTCTGGAAGCTCTTTCAGTAATTCAGGTGTGAGCTCAAGAGCCCTGGATTTAGGCAGCATGGGATTTAGTCTTCAAACCTGCCTGTCATTTTACAGATGAGACTGAGGCCTTGTCTGACTTGTCCAGTGTCCCAAAAGGGCCTCAACCAGGTCTTCTGGTCTACAGAAGTCATGCCCTATCCTCCCCTACCAAGGTCAGCAGGGTCTCCATCCCCTTAAGTGTCAGTTAAGCTCACAACAAGGAGCCCCAGAGCCCCAGGGGTCTGTCTCTTTGATCTCTCTGCCCCAACTCTGGGCTAGTGATTCCTGCCCAGGCCCCTGAGCCCTGCACTGTCCTGGCCTTGCCCGGGCCTGCTGATCGCAGCTTCTTTCGTGCAGTTCTAAGGTGTTGACTGAGCACCTGCTCTGCCAGGCACTGGGTTAGGTACTGGAAATTAAGCTTCCAAGGTTCTCAGTGCAGGTGATTCAGCTCTGCTTCCCACCCTCAGGAGGGAGATGTAGAGCATCGGTGACCAAGGTCGCCCAAAAGAGCTCTGGGCACCAGCGGCACCTCCCAGGACTAGAGCCTCCCCCAGCCCTGGCAGCTTTGGGGCCCACACTGTCCTGGTGGAAGGGTCTGCCGCAGAACCTCAGGCAAGTCCCCGCCGTGGGCTCAGTTTCATCATCTGTAAAACAGGGATGATGAGAGCTCCTTTGCAGGTTATTGGGTAAGCTGTGAGCTCTCACATGATCAGTTGGAGCCCAGCAGAAGGCCTTTCCTTTCTCCCCAGCCCATGCCCAGGGCCCAGCGCATAATGAGCTCTCCCACTGCTGCGGCAGGTCTCCCAGGGAAAGGACAGGGGAAGTCCTACTCTTGTGGTCAGAGAGCTACCTTCCTGCATCCTTGAGGGCCTGTCCTGGAACCTCCTGGAAGGCTCCAGTCTAGCTCCCTGTGGCTCTCAGGGAAGGAGAGGGTCCTTTTCTGAAACACCCCTGCCATCATGAGGTCTCAGATCCATGGCTTGCCAGGACCCAGGCCCTTGCCTGAATGAGCAGTCACAGGCCCAGGCCAGCACACACACCGAGAACCCCCAGCCCACAACCCCCAACAGGCTCCATGGCCTTGCTCTGTTCAAGCCAGGCAGGGAAGCAGAGCTCATGGAAACACATCCCACTGTAACCACCAAGGCCCTCTCCTGCCCTGACCATCCAACCTCAGGCCTCCCATGGGCGGCCCTAGCCGGTACATCTGAATGTTCATTGATCCCATTGATCTCTGAACCCAAAGCCACTGAGTGCTTGAGACAAAGAAAAAGGCTTTCCTTACTTGCCCACAAACTTACAACTGTGGTGGTGCCATGTGGGTGCCCAGTCCAAAGACCCTGAACCAGAAATGTTGTGTGATCAGACAGGTATGGTGTGGGTGGGAGGTCCACTCAGATCTGTAGCCCTGCCCATTTGTGTGTGGAGCTGGGGGTCACTAGTGGACTCTCCAGGAGAGAACACCCATCTCCCACTCATCTGCCCTCATTCCCCATCCAGAAGGACAGCAAGAAGGGACCAAAGCCTGAAAATGCTAGAACTCAAACCTGCTGACACTATAAAAATCTGAAATTTGCAAAACCAAGCACTGGAGTTGGGTCTAGAAGAATAATTTATTGTGTGTTAAACAAACTGATTGATTATTAGAAGCAGATTGCTCAGAAGGTGAGAACATAAGTCCCAGCTTGGCCTCAGAGCCCCCAACCAACCATCTGCCTCCCAGAAACACTCACCATGCCCTCATCGGGGCCCCACATGAGCCCACGGCATTCACTCACGTACACACGCCCCAACCCAGTCTGCCTGGGATCCCTCCTCCTTCCTCCCCACCCTTCCCCCAGGCTGGCACCTGCTCACATTTACTTGGCAGGTGCAGACACAGCTGTACCCAGAAACTGCTCCCAGGAACCAGGCTTAGTGATCTGCAGGGGTGGATGGCACAAGCCCTCTCATCAAGGACCTGGCAGGGCAGGGTCTGTGTCCCCCACCTCAGCCCACAGCCCTCCCAGAGCTTATAGGACTAAAGGACATCCTGGAGCTGGGACATCATGCACACACTTGGCCCTCATTCATGGCAGCAGGAAGGAGAAGAGGAGGTGACAGGACAGAAGGGGAGAGAGAACAAAGGAAGAAAGGGAGCACTTAAATTTAGTGCTGTTCTCCCCACACCGAGGCAACTGAGCGGCATGTGAGCTGCTGAGTGGGCACCAAGCTCCCACCACCACAGGGGAGGAGCAGCCATCTGTGGACCTGTCTACCCAGGGGAGAAAAAGTACCCCATTCAGAATGTTCTCGAAGGTCCCCACCCCTAACCCCAGAGGCAGAGAGGAGGAAGAGAGGGCCGAAGGGCCCTGTCTCCACCCAAGGCTCCTTCTCAGATGCCCTGAGACTCCATGTGCTTGACAGGTAGCTGGTGCCCAGGACCCCTCTCCTATTCACAGATCTTGAGAGGGACCCCTTGGCTCTCAGCCACCATCCCTCCCCCTGAGAGAGTGTGCACATCAGGTGCCTTAGAGAATGGGGCAGGCAGAGTAGGAGAAAAAGGACATCAGGCAGTGCCCTGCTGCCTGGGAAGTAGCCCAACTATAGCAATCTCAGCCAGAGGTGACACCCTCCCCACACACCCATCTCCTATGAGAACTGGCTGGGGGCAGGGGTGAGTGATAGAAAAATCTGGGGGTACAGTGTGAGAGCCAGAGAGACTCCTGAAGAGTGGGGGGTCTGGGAAGGGGTCATAGAAAGACATGTTAGAGAAATTAAGAGGGAAATCAGCTTCCCAGACTGCCCGGCTGAGCCGGGCTGTCTGTTCCTCCTGCAATGCAGCCCTAATTGAATTTCTCTGTTAACAATGGAAACACATTGGTGGCCCGGCCTCTCTCACTCTTTCTGATAAGCCAATGACCCGAGGGAAATTGGGGTCAGGAGGAGGAGAAATTGGAAACAAACAGTCTTTTCTCACTCCTGGGGACACTGGTTTTGGCTGCAAACCAAGGGGTGGGAGGAGGGCTGGCATCCGCCGTCATGGTCCCTCCTGGCACACCTTGCTCTCTGGGCCCAGGTGTGGCAGAAGGGGGGCTGCTGCTGAGTCCACCTGCAGCGCGGTTTCCCCCCAGCCCACCCCAATTGAGCAGAACAGGTCCTGGACCCCCAATCCCTGGCTGGCTTCTCCTCTACTGGCTGCCCCCTCACCCTCTGCCAAAGTTTCTCTCTATNTGTCTGTTCCTCCTGCAATGCAGCCCTAATTGAATTTCTCTGTTAACAATGGAAACACATTGGTGGCCCGGCCTCTCTCACTGTTTCTGATAAGCCAATGACCCGAGGGAAATTGGGGTCAGGAGGAGGAGAAATTGGAAACAAACGGTCTTTTCTCACTCCTGGGGACACTGGTTTTGGCTGCAAACCAAGGGGTGGGAGGAGGGCTGGCATCCCCCGTCGTGGTCCCTCCTGGCACACCCGGCTCTCTGGGCCCAGGTGTGGCAGAAGGGGGGCTGCTGCTGAGTCCACCTGCAGAACGGTTTCCCCCCAGCCCACCCCAATTGAGCAGAACAGGTCCTGGACCCCCAGTCCCTGGCTGGCTTCTCCTCTACTGGCTGCCCCCTCACCCTCTGCCAAAGTTTCTCTCTATTGGATAGGCACCCCCAGCCCACCCAGGGTGACCGCAGAACCCTGAACACACTTTGTACTCAGACAGCCTGGGTGTCCATGGCAAGTCAAGTTGGAACCATGCTGTCCAAGGGAGTGGATTGAGGAAGATAACATCCCAGCATGTGGCAAACCCTTACTAAGTCCCAGAGGTCTATTCTCATACTACATAATCACTGTAATTACATTGTTAATGGCTGTTATTATATTATCACATGTCAGGATCTACCTGCTAACCTTCAAGGGGGGTGGGCCAGATCCTTCCTCATTCTTTTACCCACAAAGGCCCCAGAGCTCAGACTGTCCGCCCCACCTTTTCTGCCTGGGGTTCTTGGAGGCCAGACCCTATTGCCCAAAGCTCTACCAGAAGCCAGAAGTCCCATTAGGGACATTTTCGTAAGTGACTGCAGGGAGTCAGGACTCAAGTAACAAAGTATAATGACTGGAAGTTCTCTGAACCGCACTCCTGGCCTTCAGGAGACATAAATCCAGCACTCCCTTTGGCCACCCAGAGTTCCCTTCAGGCTGAGGGTTGCCCCTAAAGTCCCCTCCCCTGCTATACAGAGAGAGTGGCCGTGGGTGGTGTGGAGATCCCACACCTGGGGCGAAGAGGTTCCGTGTGGCCTGGGGCCTTGACTAGCCACCCCTCCCGCCCCAGGGCTGCCTGCCATGGAGGTCCGCATCAATGTGTCAAGGCAGCAGGTGGAGAAAGTGTTCGGGCTGGAGGAATACTGGTGCCACTGCGTGGCGTGGAGCTCCTCTGGCACCACCAAGAGTCAGAAGGCTTATATCCGCATCGCCTGTGAGTCCAGGGCCGGGCCTCAAGCAGGGGTGGCCAGAGGGTGTCGCCTAGAGAGGGGGCAGCAGGCTTCCTGGAGGAGGGAGACCTGTCAAAAAACCTCACAGTCCTGCCTTGGTGGGTGGAGGAAGTGTGTATGGACACTGCCCAGCCACCCCCATGTCCCCTGGGCACTTGGCACTTCTGCCATGTGCCATGCCCCAGCAGGACGGAGAGACAGAGCCATCCACGCTGAGCTGCTGTAACACACTCAGGCAGGAGGACACTATTTTTCCCCAGATTTGCGCAAGAACTTTGAGCAGGAGCCACTGGCCAAGGAGGTGTCTCTGGAGCAGGGCATTGTGCTGCCCTGCCGCCCACCAGAAGGCATCCCCCCAGCCGAGGTGAGAGGGGACTCCAGTATCCACTCCACAGGTGGTCAGGGCTCCTGGATCTCAGGTCCCACCTGCCCAGCCCACTGGGTTCTTCCCCCTTCCCCGCCAGGGCCACTCTCCACTCTGGCAAGGCCAGCATGGGTGGCAGTGCAGTGGTGTTGCTTGCTCCCCCAGGTGGAGTGGCTCCGGAATGAGGACCTGGTGGACCCGTCCCTGGACCCCAACGTGTACATCACACGGGAGCACAGCCTAGTGGTGCGACAGGCCCGCCTGGCTGACACGGCCAACTACACCTGTGTAGCCAAGAACATCGTGGCACGTCGCCGCAGCGCCTCAGCTGCTGTCATCGTCTATGGTGGGCCCCAGGCACTGGAGGGGTGGTACTGGCTCCCCAGTCATAGGGAGAGGCACTGAGGTGCCATTGAGCAGTGATGTGTGGCTGGCAGGGTGGAGAGAGGCCATGGAGCCAGGGCCCAGCAGACCAGACTGTGGCCTGACTGGGAAGGACACGAAAGGGCTCACCATGGCTGCTGAGAAGCCTAGTTGCGTGTCTGGGCAGAGGGGTGGGACAGGTTGATGGTCATCTGTGGGAAGGGGACATTGTGCAGGAGATGAGAGGACAGGATGGGAGTCTAGGAAAGGCAGCAGACCACCCCCAATCATGCTCCTGAGTCCCCAGGGTGGGAAGTAGACGCTAAGCACTCGCAAGCACCTCCAGGAACAGGCAGAGGGAGGGGGTTCAGGGGTTGCCCTATGAGAGGCTGGGGTCCAGGCTGGAGGAGCGTGTGAGTTGCAGTTCAGCCTGGCTGCCCTGAGCACCCATGCCCGCCAGGAGAAGGGAGGACTGTGCGACAGTGCTGCCAGGCCCCAGGGGCCAGCAGGCACAAGCATGGCATCCCCTCCAGGCCTTCCCTCCCAGCACAGCAGCAGCCCACCCATTCCCAGCTCACAGCCCCTCTGCCCTCACACCCTGTCTCCTGGGCCAGCATGTCTGAGAAAGCCCCCGCTCCCTGACCCCAGTCCTTCTCTGTCCGGCCAGTGAACGGTGGGTGGTCGACGTGGACCGAGTGGTCCGTCTGCAGTGCCAGCTGTGGGCGTGGCTGGCAGAAACGGAGCCGGAGCTGCACCAACCCGGCGCCTCTCAACGGGGGCGCCTTCTGTGAGGGACAGAATGTCCAGAAAACAGCCTGCGCCACCCTGTGCCCAGGTACCAGTGGCCGACACCTCCCACATCGCTCCTCACCACGCCATCTCCGTGCCCTGGCTCCATCGTGCCTACCAGCCTGCCCCCTCCCATGGCTCCATCCCACCCGCCCGCCACACATGGCCAGGCTCAGTCTGAGGCGGGGATTGGGGCACAGGGTGTGTTTGGAGTCAGGGCTTGGTCTGCATCCAGGCTCGGGGCTCGACATAGGGTCTAAGTCACAGGGCCTAAGGTTCAGTCAGAGGACAGGGTCTGGGGCTCAGTCTGGGGCTACAGAATCACTTGTGCCTGGAATCAGAAGGGTCTTGTGTGACTGAGAGCTCTCACTGCCCCAGGGCCAGGACGGCCTTCTGGTGTAGGGAGAGCCAAGCAGTCCCTGGCGTCATCTGCGCCTCCCTGTCATTAGCATGCGTCATCTGGGCCAGCTGGACACTACAGGGTGTGCAGTTTGGTGGCCTGGCCCTGGCATTGCATCCAGGCCCAGGCCAGCTCGCCCTGCCCAGTCCGGATGCCCAGCACAGCCATACTGGCAAACTGCTTAGGACTGGCTCCCCAGGCTGACCACACCGTCTCCTCTCTTCCCATGTCTGTCTCTCATCCAGTGGACGGCAGCTGGAGCCCATGGAGCAAGTGGTCAGCCTGTGGGCTCGACTGCACCCACTGGAGGAGCCGTGAGTGCTCTGACCCAGCGCCCCGCAATGGAGGCGAGGAGTGCCAGGGTGCTGACCTGGACACCCGCAACTGTACCAGTGACCTCTGCGTGCACAGTGAGCCCTCCCCACCCCAGGGTCCTCTTCTGTTTCTAGGACCGGCTCTGCTCAGGCCTGGGGGGGGGTGGTGGCAAAGGGTATCATTCCCCTGCCACAGCCTGTACCCCTGTATAAAGCTCAGGACCCTCAGGGATCCCCCTCATCCCTAACACACCCACACGTGCCTACGCCCGCCCCACCTCCACATCCCCTGAGACATGCATAAATATGAACCTTGACTCGTCCACACCCCTCTGCCCACGCTCACCCAAACACTTCCCCCACAGCCTTACATCCACCCCGTCCCCCAAGTGCACACACAAGTCCTGTGGGGATGCCGGGCCTGTGAGGCCTGTTAATTACAAGACCATAACTAACAATTAAAGATCTCTGTTGGATTTTTTTTTCTCTAGAACACACCCTCCCCCATTCTTTCAATTAAAAACCTAATTATCTGTGTCAATTCCTTTCTGATGGACATTTCTTCCATTATGTAGAACGCTTCTAAAATCAATACAGCTTCCTCCAAGCAGTCAATCACCCCCTCACTGGCCCTGCCCCAGGCGTGGGGGAGGCAGGCAAGGAGAAGGGCTTCACACCCCTGTTTGTGGCCCAGGGACTGACCTGGAACCACACAGGAAGCAAGATCTCCTGCTTTGGGGATCCCAGGAGCTCACCCCAACTCCACCTGCCCTGGTCCCTAGAAGAGCAAGTAGCGGGTTTGTCCTAGCAGCCAGGCTCCCAGGCCATCTGCCCTGGGGAAGTAGCTCTTCCCCTCGTCCGTTGTGCTGGCAGCAACCTTAGCCTGCATCTCAAACCCGAGAAGGATGTGATAAATGCAGGGCCAGAACGTACATGTGCTGGTTCCACACTGCCTACCACAAGCCTCTGCTGCCCAACTAGTGCTGATGCCCCAGAGTGCAGACACATCCTCCCGGGATGCAGACCACTGACCTCTCCTTCCCAGCCTCGTCCATCCCTGCCCCTCCCAAGGCCACTCTGTCTCCCGCAGCTGCTTCGGGCCCGGAGGACGTGGCCCTCTATGTGGGCCTCATTGCTGTGGCCGTGTGCCTTGTCCTGCTGCTGCTTGTCCTCATCCTCATTTATTGCCGGAAAAAGGAAGGGCTGGACTCGGATGTGGCTGATTCGTCCATCCTCACCTCAGGCTTCCAGCCCGTCAGCATCAAGCCCAGCAAAGCAGGTGAGGTGCCCCCTGCCCCCAGCACTCCTACCTGAGTCCCTGCACCCAGAGCCACCGGGGGGGGGGGGGGAACCCCCGGGGCCCCCCCCCGGGTGGGCTTTTTCCCCCCCAAAAAACCCCCCCCCCCCCCCCCCCCGGGCCCCCGCCCCCCCGCCCCCCGGGGGGGGGGGGGGAACCCTCAGGGCCACTCCCTGAGTTGGCCTTTATCCCTGCAGACAATCCCCACCTGCTCACCATCCAGCCAGACCTCAGCACCACCACCACCACCTACCAGGGCAGTCTGTGTCCCCGGCAGGACGGGCCCAGCCCCAAGTTCCAGCTCACCAATGGGCACCTGCTCAGCCCTCTGGGGGGTGGCCGCCACACACTGCACCACAGCTCACCCACCTCTGAGGCCGAGGACTTCGTCTCCCGCCTCTCCACCCAGAACTACTTCCGCTCCCTGCCTCGAGGCACCAGCAACATGGCCTACGGGACCTTCAACTTCCTCGGGGGCCGGCTGATGATACCTAATACAGGTAGGGAGGACTCCAGGGTGCTCCAGGGAACCCTGAGAGGCAAGACCAGCCTCCTTTCCCTCCTAGAGGAGGACCGGACAGCCCATATGTTCTTCCTATGCCCCCAGCCTCCCTGAGTGGCTGAGCCAGACCAGCAAGGCAGTAGTGGCTGGCAGTGGGGATGGTGCTGGGGCTGTGGCCAGAGCTATCTCCCTTCTGTTGCCTCTGGGCACAAGAATACTGTCCATTCATTTACACAGACAGCCAGCCTACATGTGCCAGGCTCCATGCTGGGCCCTGGGCCCAGATGTAGCACAAGTGCTGACCCCAAGGAGCTCACAAACTGGTGGACAGAGTGCAGAGGACAAAGACAGAATATGCAGGCTTGGACAGAGGCCTCCACTGCACCCTGGCTTTCTCCCACCACTTCACAGAAACGCCTCTGGCTGGGTCTACAAGACACCTTGTTAGAGAATCCATGGACCCTTTCCATGGCCATCTTGTGAGAAACCACCACACAAGAATTTCAGTGTGGGGCTGGCCACTCCCACACTGAAATTCTCCATTTCCTCAGCTTAGATGACCCATGCGCCCCTGATTTTCTTGCCCCTCTCCGGCTACTCCTTGTGCCTGTTCCCTAAATGCAGGTGTTCCTCAGAGCTCCCTCTCGGCACACCTTTCTCCCTGAGCAAGCGATCTCACCCACTCCATGGCTTTAATTGCCCAGTCTGTGCAGATAACTCCCACTCCTGCATCCCCAGCCCGCAGTACTCCTGGGCAACAAAACTGTACACCCAGCTGCCTCCTGGGCAGCTCCATCTGGATGTCTCACAGCACCTCAGATTCCTCATGCCTAAAACAGAACCGTCTTCCACCCTCCTCCAGAGCCTCCTCCTTCCCAACTTTCCCCAGCTCATGGACAGTGCAGTGTAGTTGCTCTAGCCAGAAACTAATGGGGTCACCTTGACCTCCTGCTCTTCCTCACTTGCCCCCATGCCCCCATGCCAGTGTCAGTCACACATCAAGTCTGTGTATTCTCCCTCCTCAGTAGTTCCTGCCTTATCCTGCTTCCCATCTGTCCCCACTGCCTCTCCTGGCCCCGGCCACAATATCCCTTATCTAGTTCCCTTTCACCCAATGAAGCCAGAGCTGATCACGTTCTTCCCCTGCTTGAACCCTTTCTGGGGCTCCCCGCTGCCCTCTGCAAAGCCCACATGACAAGGCAGATGACCTCTCCCCTGCCGGCCAGCTACTGCAGCCTCTTCCCTCCCACATGCACTTCTGCACACGGCAGCCACTGTGGACTCTCGGCACCCCTAACACATAATGCTGCCCTTTGCACGCATGGCTCCCTCTGCTGTTTCCACTGGCTCATGTGCTACTTCTCCTTTGGGTCTTGGCCTGACAGCTCTTGCTGTCTGTGCCTCATGTCCTCCCCGTATGTGGGATGAAAATGAACCCGTCACGGGGCTACTAGGATGACGAGGTGAAATGGTACCTGTCAGCTCTAACTGAGGCAGGCAGACAGTGGGTGCTCAGTGGCCCCAGCTGTTCATTCCCTGGGCTGGGTAGTGGGCTGCCACTTCTCCCCACGTCTTTTACTGCAGTTTAGGTGTCTTTCTCCCCACTGGGCTGAGAGCTTCACAAGAGAGGGTCTGTTGTTTTCCCTCACCTTCCTGAGTACCCGGCATTAGTATCTGTTGAATGAGTATGTGAGTGTGTGTAACCTCCCCCACAGAGACCAGTCACGCAAGTATGTCTGGGATTGTCACCAACACTAGCAGCCGGTACCAGGGGGCAGTGCAGGCTAGTAAAGGGAGCACTAGCTGTAAATTTGTGATCAATGGCTTCCCTCTCCTGGGCTTCCATTTCCTGTGAAATAGTAATATTCCAGCCCAGCCCACCTCAGAGTTGCCCACTCTGGAGAGTATGCGTTTGATTTTGGACTTCCTTGGATAAAGCCATAGAATTTCTCCCCTTCCCCTGTCCTGAGATGAAAGGGTCACTCCTCACCACCCCTACAGTGACTCCCTGGTCTCTATCCTTGCCGTGTCCTCCTCCCTCCAACCACTCCCCTCTCAGCAGACACTCCAATACTGCTCCTGCCAGACGCTGTGGCAGAGGCAAATCAGCCAGAGGGAGGGCATTTGGGCAACAGCTTCCAGACCAGGGAGGGCTACCAAAGCTGGAGGGGTTGTTGAAGACTTGGCCCCACCTGCAGGGATAGTGACAGTGGTAGGGAGCCGCTGGTCCCCAGAGGTGGCCAGGGCCAATGGAGAGGGAAGGATCTTGAGCAAGACAGGAGAGCAGTGGTGCTCAGGCAGTGGTTCCAGAATTGCCACATACGCAGCAGGGCTGGGCTGGAGATGCTGCTGGAAAGGTAGTGGGGGCCAGAGGTGAAGGGCCTTCAGTGCCAGGCCAGGGAGCTAGACTTTATCCTGGAGGCAGGGAAGGTTTCAAGCAGGGAATGCTCTGATTCCAGCCAGTGCCTTTCAACTGATAGAGGAGGTAGGTACAGCATACCTGGCACAGTTTGTTCCAGGGTTTTCTGTGCCTGGGCTAAGTAGGCATGTTTTCCCCCCTGGGTTACCTCAGCTGCCCTTGGGGTCACCCTGACTCAGCTTCATGCCTATGTGGGTGGTTGGACAGTATGGCCATCCCTACAGCAGACTGGCACCAGTCAGTCCTCAAAGGGAGACCCATGGAGGAGCTGGTTGGTGGGGCACTGGGCGTCTTTGCAGTGGGTAAGCCCTGGCCCTCCTGCTGCTCTGTTACAGGAATCAGCCTCCTCATCCCCCCAGATGCCATACCCCGAGGAAAGATCTACGAGATCTATCTCACGCTACACAAGCCAGAGGATGTGAGGTGTGGGCACAGGCCCTGCTGCTGGGGCTGGGAGGGTCCTGCCTGCTGCCTTCAGTCACTGGGATGCCCCTGCCCAGACACTGTTACATCTGGTCTGTCCTGGCTGAGGGACGGCAGGGGAAGAGCTACACCCAGCTCTGCAGCCCCCGGCCCCGGGATGCGACTGCCCTGCCCAAGGCCCCCAGGACAGCCCACTGACACCTTTCCCTCCCCACCCATATTTCCCCACTTGAGGTTGCCCCTAGCCGGCTGTCAGACCCTGCTGAGTCCCATCGTTAGCTGTGGGCCCCCTGGAGTCCTGCTCACCCGGCCGGTCATCCTCGCCATGGACCACTGTGGGGAGCCCAGCCCCGACAGCTGGAGCCTGCGCCTCAAGAAGCAGTCTTGTGAGGGCAGCTGGGAGGTGAGCAGGAAACAGCCTCTGAGCCCCGCCCCCCAAACACTGGCCTCAGAGTGGAGGAGCATGGGCGTCCCGCTTGTTTGGCCCTGAGCCACACCCTGACCCTTCCCCAGTCTCTGGCCACTTACAGCTGCAGTTGGCCCAAGAGCTCCAAGCTGAACAGAACTGACCCATTGGACCCCACCTGCAGGACGTGCTGCACCTGGGTGAGGAGGCGCCCTCCCATCTCTACTACTGCCAGCTGGAGGCCAGCGCCTGCTACATCTTTACTGAGCAGCTGGGCCGCTTTGCACTGGTGGGAGAGGCTCTCAGTGTGGCCGCAACCAAGCGCCTCAAGCTGCTTCTGTTTGCCCCAGTGGCCTGCACCTCCTTGGAGTATAACATCCGAGTCTACTGCCTACATGACACCCATGATGCACTCAAGGTACTGCCTGCCCCCACCCCTGCCATGGGGAGACCACACCACACCCTGTGGGCTGACTGTCCCTGACCATGGGTACGGAGGCCCCTAACCTCAAGGGCAGTGGGGAAGGGCCCAGACTGTGAGCAGGAGGCCAGGCTGACCACCTGGGGCACTGCAGGAGGTCGTGCAGCTGGAGAAGCAGCTGGGTGGACAGCTGATCCAGGAGCCTCGCGTCCTGCACTTCAAGGACAGCTACCACAACCTGCGCCTGTCCATCCATGATGTGCCCAGCTCCTTGTGGAAGAGCAAGCTCCTTGTCAGCTACCAGGTGAGGGCCAGGCCCATAGCCAGCACTTGAGGGGCCTGGAGCTGGCTCACCTGAAGCAGGACACACCTGTCACCACCTCTCTTCCTGCTTCCCCAGGAGATCCCCTTTTATCACATCTGGAATGGCACGCAGCAGTACCTGCACTGCACCTTCACCTTGGAGCGCGTCAGTCCCAGCACCAGTGACCTAGCCTGCAAGGTGTGGGTGTGGCAGGTGGAGGGCGACGGGCAGAGCTTCAGCATCAACTTCAACATCACCAAGGTGGAGAGGAGTCGCTTCAGCACCACGATTGTGTGCTCCCACCACCAACCCCTCTCCCAGAAATGCTCCACCCTCTGGGCCTATCCTGCCCACCCTGCCAAAAACTCTTCCCAACCCTCCCCAAGCTCACCTCCTAGAAACTACCTGGCAGTCTCCCAGGTCAGGAGGTGCAGATGCAAGTGGGACTTGGGGAGGGGAGCTGAAGAGGATGTCGAAGCAGGAGGAGAGAGACAGGCTGGCGGGCCCAGAGGGCTTCCCTGAGGAGGGACTTTGTACTAGGCCCCAAGGATGAGCAAGAGTTTGACAGGCAGCAGTGAGGGGAAGGGCATTTCTGGCAGCAGGAACTGAGTGGGGAGGACAAAGGCAGTGAAAGGAGAGCAGTGGGTGCTGAGTGAGCAGCAGAGGGCTGGCAGAGTGACTTGGTGAGTGGAGAGGGAGAGGAGTGAGGCCGGATGGCTCCTCTGCTCACTGTTGGTATGACTTTGGGCAGATCATTCCACCTCTGAGCCTCGGGCCCCTCTGAGTCCCACAGAGCAGAGCCGTGGAGCATGGGTTGGGAGGGGTGTACCCAGGAAGTGCCAGTGCCCATACCACCCCCATGCTCTGGGTTGGTCTGGGAGTCCCTCAGCAGGAGGGGGCAGTGGGGAAAGTCCTAACAGGTATCTCCACCCTTCCCACCCCTAGGATACAAGGTTTGCTGAGCTGCTGGCTCTGGAGAGTGAAGGGGGGGTCCCAGCCCTGGTGGGCCCCAGTGCCTTCAAGATCCCCTTCCTCATTCGGCAGAAGATCATTACCAGCCTGGACCCACCCTGTAGCCGGGGTGCCGACTGGCGGACTCTGGCCCAGAAACTCCACCTGGACAGGTAGGTGGGAGATGGGCAGGGAGGGGCTGCAAAGGCCACCTACAGTCCAGCCTGGGCAAGTAAGGCAGCTGGGGCAAATAGGAGGCCCTATGGGCCTTTACCTGTGTCACTAGCAGCCAGGGTGGTCACTGCACTTGGCTGAGGGGAGGCCTTGCCCTTGGGTAGGCTAGGGGGGTGGGCAGGAAGTGGCAGCCTGTGGTGAGACCAGGCCTCTGATAGTCTCCCCTCCCCTCCTCAGCCATCTCAGCTTCTTTGCCTCCAAGCCCAGCCCCACCGCCATGATCCTCAACCTGTGGGAGGCGCGGCACTTCCCCAGCGGCAACCTCAGCCAGCTGGCTGCAGCAGTGGCTGGACTGGGTCAGCCAGATACTGGCCTCTTCACAGTGTCGGAGGCCGAGTGCTGAGGCCCACCAGACCCGAAATGCCTACACTCTCACCAGCTTTGGCACCCGCCAGGGACAAGCAGAAGTCGGACAGGGGCCCTACCCCACACTAGGGACAGCTGCTTGGACAGGACCCCTCCTGGCCAAAGTTGTCCCTTAACGCTGGTCCTTCAGACTCTGCCAGAACTCCCACTCCTCCATGGCCTGCCTGGACAGGCTGGCACTGCCACCTGCTCACACTCTTCCCCAGCCCTGGGGCCCAGGGTGGACAGTGCCTGGAGCCTGGGCCAGGCCCAGCCCATCTCTGTGTATGTATGTGCGTGTGATGCTACCTCTCCTCCTGCCCTCTCCAGGGGCCCCGCATACACACAGGCATGCACACACATGCTGGGCTCAGGAAGTGGCCCCCAGAGCTCCTGCCTGAGCTGGACCTTATGCAAACATTTCTGTGCCTGCTGGGTAGGGGCATATTTGAGGGGCCCAGCTTTAAGCCTGTAGGTCTGAGGGCCACAGCCAGGCAGGGTACAGCCCCTGGATTCAGGCACACTACCACCACACAGGCATGTGCCCACACATGCCTCATGTGCTCCTCTCACACGCACCTCCTCCTGGGTCATGCAGACACCCCCCACTACCACCACACACATCTCATGTTGTATACCTGGAGGCTGCTCACATCTCTCACGCCTGGTGTCAGTACACATCTGCCTCTCACATGCTGCCCTTCTTCCACTCACCTACTGTGGATACCCAATGGCTCCTCCCCACCCCAACCCACCCCCACCTTGAGGTGCCCTGCCCAGCGGGGCGTGTGAATATGCAATGGGAGTCCTGGGCTGTACAATGGCGAGTGTGTGTGCTGTGGCATGCCCGTTTCTGGGGCTGGCCAGTGCCCCTGTGTGGGGCCTGTCGTGTGAAGCTTGTGTCCTGACTCTGTCTTAAGTGCATTCACGCACTTACACTTGGCCTTATGTACACAGCCGTGCCCAGCTGCTGGGGCGCATAGGGATTTTAGCGGACGTGAATGTAAATAAAGTATATATATATATTGCTAACCCAAGTGCTATTTCTCTCAGGAAACCCAGGGGGTGAATGCAGATGGCCACAGAGGGGTCACACACAGGCTGTTCTGGTAGTCCTGAGTGGCTGGGCCTGGCTCAGGGATGGGCTGGGCCCACGCCAGGTCCAGCGAGGCTGGGGCTGATACCCCGTGGTTCCTGGAGACTTCCTCAGATCTAGGCTGTCTGGGCAAGGCGGCAGGCAACAGCAGTGACCAGGGCCGCGCCTTTGCCAGACCCATCCTCTGACTCCAAGAAGGTGACCGCACAGCAAGGGGCCAGCTCCTGAACCGTGGCTGCCACCAGGCTGGAAAAGCTGTGAGGGGGAAGGGCTGAGGTGAGGCTAGGCCAGCCAGGCCCCTCCCGGCCATGCCTCCCTGCCCAGCCCGTGCACCGAGACTCACTGGGGGTGCAGCTTGTAGAGGGTCCCATCTACCCCGACAGACACCGTCAGCTTTTCCAGGCCCCTGTTCTCCCGGATCTTCTCCACCACAGCAGCCACGCCAGCCCCACAGAGCCGGGCAGCCCGCTGGGACACGGCCTGGCACACCTCTAGGACCATCAGGGCATCATCTGAGGTCAAGGGCAGCCCCAGATCCTCCAGGATGGCTCGGACCTGCCGCAGGGCCAGGCTGTCACTGAGGGTCAGAAAGGGATAGTGCACAAAGTCAGGGTCCTGCATTAGTTTCCCCCCTCTTGTGACTTCACCCACATCATCCTCCAGAGTGGACCCCACCTCCACCAACAACAACCAGTATTCTCCCCCACAGGGGACAGACAGACTCCTTTGTAGGCCTCAGGCACCTTTCAATCTCAGAGAGAAACTTGGTCTTGAAGATGTCCCTCGTCTGAAGGTGCTGGGTCTGCTGGCCCCGGAAGAGAACTCCAAGGCTGGTTAAATGCAAAAGGATGTGGCGCACGATCTCCCCCAGGTACATGCCACTGATCATCTTCTCAAACCTGCATGATCATGTGTGAGACCCCACCAACTACCATTATCAGCGTCAGCCACCACCAGTCACCACTGCCTGGGCCCAACCCACACCTCTGCTCGCCAGGATTGATGGACGCCTGGTCCACACACTCATCGAAGTGGGTGCTAAGCATGCCCAGTGAGCCATCATCCCCAAAAGCACCCCACTCCATGTTGATGCACATGTGGCCCGAGTCCCCAGCCACGCTGGCCACATTCTGGAGCTCCTCCATGTAGCAGGCATTGGTGCCGGTTCCTGCAGAGGGGCCAGACGGGACGGGAACCATTTACTGATGTGCAGAAAAAGCCCCTCTGAGTCCTCCCCACACCAATATGGCAAAATTTGGGTTCATTCCCCACCTCTCCATCTCCCCATGCTCACAACCTGTCGCTGGTCCTGGTCCTCCTTCCTTCCTGACATCCCTAATGCTGACCCTCTATCAGCATCGAGCCCTTGGGACCTCCACTACTTCCCCTATCAGCACCACCATCAGTCCATCTACCGTGCTACCCCAAAGTGCTCCTGCAATGCCCATCAGTCATATCATTCCCCTGGGTGATATGTGACAGCCCCCTACTGTCTGCTGGTGAGAGGCTGAAGCTCCCTGGACTGGCCTTCTAGGCCCTTAGTTAAACTAACAGGTGCTGGGCAAGGAGTTAGGGACATAGAAAGCAATCAAACATAAGGAGCCCAACAGTCTGGCCAGAAGTTGGGCAATGAACAGCCAGCTCTGATGATGCCTCTATGTGTCCAAATAGAAGTGCAAAGGAGAACATTATGGGAGCCCCAGAGCATTAGGTGAGTCTTCCTTCCTGCCTACAGGGTCAGGAAAATCTACAAAGAGGAAGTGACATTTAATTTGGGCTTTGAAGCCAAGAAGCACAGAAAGGAAAAGACATTCCAGACAGAGAGCACACAAGGCATCTTCTTCCTCTCCCCATCACATTTTCAGCTCTGGGCAGGTGGGTGCGTTGCTGGCCCCACCTGGAATTCCTCCGTCCTGGGTATGCCTCTCTTGAGCACCTCCCCGTGTCAGGCTCTATGTTCAAGAAGCTCCCTATCTCATGGGAGGCCACAGATGCCTTGTGTTCTAAGAGACACCTGTGGCCTCCCATGAGACAGAAGCTGTGGAAGGCCTCCTCCCCTACCTAGCCAAATCCTTTCTTTCAAGACTTTCTTTTCAAGTCCCATTCATCCCAAGACACAGCTTTGTCCCCACCTGTGTGTAGAGTCAGAGAATGCTCTCTCTGACCTGCTCTCTGATCTGCTCATGGGCTATTCTGGGCTCAGCCCCTGCTACGTGGCCAGTTCTGAGAAGGCAGGGATTTCCCCTTATTTTATGTGTCTTCCTGTCCCTTCACCCAGTCCCCAGCTGGCCACAGGGTAGGTGCTTAATACAGACAGAATTTTGGACAGTCTTAAGGCCAGCCTCTCACAGCTCATTGGTTCCCCACCCCCACCGAGTTCCAAACACCGAGTGTGTACCATAAGCCAGGAACTGTGCCATGCTTTGCACCCTCTTGTTTCATCCTCATGACTCCTTCAGACAAGCATTTTTGTTATATCCATCTTAGAGATGAGGAAATAGTCTCTAATGACTTGCCCAAGATCATACAGGTAGAAGCAACAAAGCTAGTATTTCCACCCAAATTTGTATGATTCCAAAGCTCAGATTCATTTACCAGATGGGCAAACTGAGTCTCAAAGAGCTTCAATGACCATGAGTGAGCAGCTGCATTGGACTAAATACCCGAGCTCCAGATTCCCAGCCCAGTAGAATGTTCCAGGCCCTCACTGGGTCAGGCAGGAATAATCCCATATCCCTGACACCAGCAGACTGTCCAACCTGAGGAATCAATAGGATGCAAGGAATTATCAAGCAGTAAGGGCATAAAAGGGCAGGGCCCTCCTCACCAACAATGAGGCCTATCTCGCAACGGGGGTCCTCATAGCCACAGGACATCATGGTCCCCACCGTGTCATTGACAATGGCAACCACATTCAGCTCCACTGCCTGCACATAAAAGGATGCTGCTAGTTGCTGGGCAACACGGTTGTCACGGCAACCAGCACTGGACCCAGAGGTCTCTACTGCAGAAGGCCCCCCTCTCAGGAAGCAGGAGACCCTTTGCTCCCCACAAGGCTTTCCACAGCCCCTAATCACCCTTGGAGGTAGGCTCCTACCTGTCTGCGCCTGATGGCTTCCCGCAGCAGACATACAACATCTTTGCCCTCGCAGTCTGATGCGTTAAAACCCTTGGTCCAATTCAGGAGGATGCTCTGGGATAATAAATACCAGGGGGGGAAAAAGAAAGCTGAAGGTCCCCCTTCAAATCTCACTCTGCCTCCTATCAGAGGTATATGATTTCCACCACCCCCAAGCAGAATTCCTTTCCTACTTTGCTGTGTGGTTGAAGGCCTTGTCCTCTGCCCCCTCCCATCTCCCCAGGAGGCTTTCAGTGTAAAGAAACCTATTAATAACCATCCGACCTACATCTTCCATGATTAGTTCCAGAATGCTCAGACAGTCTGAGGGTCTGGCCATTTTAAGACATTTGCCCAGAAGGGACGGCCCTTTGTAATTGGGTTAGAAATGAACAGAGCTGCTAAAGTGAGTGCTATGTGTGAGAAAGGGGAAAACGAGGAAGGCTCAGAGGCCTAAATGACAGCTGATCGGCCCTTTCAGAAAGAACTAGCAAGAGTCACTTGAGAGGAAGGAATTCTCAGAGTTAGGGATAGAGCCGTGTTGATGAGATTCACTCATGGGTTCCAGATACAGGTGAGGAATGAATGGAAAAACCAGAACACCTGGGCAGGAGGGTGGGGGGAGGGCACGACTGACATCCCTTTATAGTGAGAAAATGCACTTAGACTGTGAACTTAGTGACAAGGGGCCTGACTGTACCTGAAAAGCACTGTTATTTTCTTAGTGTGCTTCCTCTGAGGGAGGAGGCAGGGGAGTGGGAATTATTCCATGGCTATTAGGAGAAAATGACCACTCTGCCCAAAGTAACAGCAAGGAGGGGATATCTGGAACTCTTCGGAGCAGGAGATTTTAGAAATATGTAGTAACCAACATTTTATTCAATAATATTTCCTTTTATCTCTTTTCCCGTTGTACAGCAGTTAGGGTGTTCTATGCTCACTGTCTCAAAAACAGATACCAGGGAGTGTGAGAGGATGAGAGGGAGAACCAGTTTGAGAGAGATCATATGATGAGCAATAGCAAAGTTTCCCTGCCCACAAACAAGAGAAAGGCTCCCCGGTCTGGGGAAGAGGAGGCAGAGGGGAAGTTAAGAAGGTTTTTGATTGCTTCCTGAGAAAGGTGTCCTATGACTTCCACCCTGGGCTAAACCTCTGTGGAAGGGGAGGAGACAGAAGGGATTTGAGTTATCTGAGATCAGAGGAGGCCTCTGCTCTCCTTCCCCATGGAATGCCCAGGAGGTGTCAAGGTTTGAGAGAGAAAGTGGCAGGGTGGAGAGGTGCCTAGAGAGCTGGGGCTGGGACATCTCCCTGAGTTCCCCAGGTGTCTGCACATTCTGCACAGCAAAGGACACTATGGAGCTGAGAAGGGCCCCTGCTTTTGGAAGGGGGTCCTTGCATTAATTAAGTTTTCACCCCCCAAAAGAATGTAGCCTCAACACAGAAATTAAGTTCAGTTATAGAAAATTAATAAGACCATGTTTCTTGCGTGCCTGGGTTTGCACACTGAGTCACACCTGCTTCTCGCACCTTACAAAGAATAATCAAAAGAGTGAGTGTGCTTAGCCTGGAGTGGAGCAGACCAGCAGAGACGATGGCCAATTGCACGATCCAAAAGAACCACTGTGTAAAAGAAAGCAGCGTAAAGAGTGACATGTCGGAGAGAGGTTAAAGTGGGAGCAGAGGGTGAAAACTGCACAAGCCTGGTTGGAGTAGATGAGGTGGAGCTTTTCAATGACCACAGGTGTCTAAGAATGCAACAGATGTCGTCAGGGGCAGTAAGCTGCTCAGCACAAGAGGCTCTTAAGCAGAAGCTGGGGAATGTTGAGAAGGAGATTCCTGGGAGCTTTGACCAGAGGCCTAGGAGGTACTGTTTCCAAGACAGGCTTCAGGTGTGTACCTTGAGAAGTCTATTACACCTATTAATGGACATGCTGAGGTGTGCACTGAGTGGAGGTGCTGTGTCTAGACCTGAGCCTGTTGCTCTGCCACTCCAATCAGGCACCCAACACTGAGCCAGGCACTGAGAAGGAAACAAACAAGGAAGAGAACCGGGGAGAGGGTAAAGAAACCATGCAGCCTCAAGCCCCTTCTAGAGACAGGAACAAAGTCTGCTTCCTGCAATACCTCTAGGCCAATACACCAAAACTATGGCTGAAATAGGCAATGTGTCCTCTGATAAGCCCCAATCTGGGCCTGAACTGCCCCAAATGCCCCAGACCCTAACCCTAGACACACCATGTCTGGGGAAACTGAGGCTGGATGCAGGTCCAGCTCAGCAGTGCTGCTGCCTCCCCACCTAGCCCTTTCCCTGGTCTCCTGCCCACTCCATGAAGGGTATATAGGTGGGAGGCCCTTGGAAATTGCTTCTCCTGGCCCTTAGTCCCTCACCTGGTCCAGGCCAAGCTGTCTACACGGGAAGGAGAAGGTGAAACCCAGGGGGAGGCTCTGCCCACTCAGGCCCTGCTTCTGCTGGAAGTCCACGATGCAGTCCACAATGTGGTCAAATAGCTGCAGAGTGGGGCAAATTAGGTGGTAGGCCCTGCCCTGGCCCTTCCCAACCTCTGATGTCAGGCACAGGCTGTAGATACCTGCTGCCCAGAGCCCTGGGCCACACACTCAGGGATGGAGTAGATCTGGCTGGTGATCTGCACACCTCCCGTGGCCACACGTACAAGGAGGACCCGGAAGTTGGTACCCCCAAGGTCCAGGGCCAGGAAGTCCCCACGTTCTGTGGGGCAGAGACCCTCAGTGCCAGGACAGAGCTGGTGGCTCCAGGCCCAGCACACACTATGACCCCTAGGTCATGTCCCAGTCCCACACTCAGGCTAGGTTC
This sequence comes from Galeopterus variegatus, assembly GCF_000696425.1. Classification (NCBI taxonomy): domain Eukaryota; kingdom Metazoa; phylum Chordata; class Mammalia; order Dermoptera; family Cynocephalidae; genus Galeopterus; species Galeopterus variegatus. The sequence continues at coordinate 341,483 of NW_007727386.1, read as the reverse complement.
TCACCGGTGCCATCGGGCACAGCTCGGACATAAGTAGGCAGCATACGGAGGGAGGAGGCCTCCCCTCGGAGCCCCTTAGCCATGGCTTCTCGCATCTGTGCCTGCACCACTGCCAGCTGCTCACGGTTCAACCGGAAGGGTGCCAGGGTCTCCTCCAGCAGGCGCCGGTGGGCAGCAAGGCGGGCAGCCACGGCAGTCACCATTGCCACACCCCGGCCACCCCCATCCACAGAGGGGATGAAGGAGACATCACATTCTGGAACCAGGAGCATCACTGTCTCCTGTAGAATGCTGCTGAACCTACACAGACACATAACATGTGCATCAGCTTAGCACTTGCTGAAGCCCCGAGCCCCATCACTTTAAATCAATTTAATTATAAATCCATTCTGTGCACCAACCACATGCCCAGTGCCCCCAATGGCCCCTTCCCTTGAACACACAAAAAGAAGCATCTTTTTTCTCTTTGGACATCTTCTGGCCTCCCATTATCCAGTCAGGCCCTCATTCTACTTGAGTGCCATTTGTATCCACTGACTTGTACACGTGACCCCAGAGTGCCCTCTGGGTGTGTATCACAAGCACACACGTCCATGCTACCTGATCACACAGGATCATGTTTTCACAGTACCTGGGATGTCGCTCAAACACTTGGCCTCCAGTGGCCACAGAGATCTGGAATGTTTGCTGCTCCCGGCTATGCTGGAGGCGGGAGAGGACAGCAGCCAGGGCAGCCGCGCAGAGTTGGGCAGCCCGTGTGCACACGGCCGCACACACTTGCTGAACAAGCTCAGCGTCCGAGGTTTCCAGGCTCAGGCCCAAGTCCTGCAGGATAGCGCGGGCACAGGCTGCCCCAGCCGAGGGGCTAGGCAAGAGGAGAGGGTGTTGTTTGAGGCTCAGGTAACCCAGAAGCTCCCCATCCCACCAAAACCCTATGGCTACCTCAGGAACAGAGTATCCTCCACTCTCTCAAGCAAAGAATCCCCTTGTCTTAGCCACTCGCCTCCCCCACTTACTCCTCCATCTCAGCCACATGCTCCAGGAGGATGCTGCCTTGGCTCAGCAAGGCAGGGGAGGTGCAGCCGCCAAAGAGGAATCCTCGCTGGGCCAAGTGGGCCAGCACCAGCCGCACCAGCTCACCCAGGTACAGGCCTCCAATCATCTTCTCAAACCTGCAGGTGGGAAGGGTGGCTGGACAAAGCCTTTCCTAAGCCCTCAGCCCACCAGGCCCCACCTCCAAGAGCCACTGAAGAGGGGTCGGTCATTTTCTTTGGGCACCCAGACTGAAGGCTCCAGAAATAAATGGCCTCCCAGAGGACAGGTGGGTGGGTGTTTGTCCAGACCCTGCTGCCCTCTCTGACTTAGGTTAGGCTTGGGGGACCTCCTGGAGGGGCAGCAGGACCCAAAGGAAGGCAGGGGACATTTTGCTCAGCTACCCACAACCCCCATCCCCTATCAGGGATGGCCAGAGTCAGGAATAAGGGAGGGCCAAGGGTTGAAAATGCTGGGTTCTAGAACGTTGAGCCCTTCGTTCTTTGAGCCTGGCCAGGGCCCCCCAGGGGAGCAACCTGGAGACCCTCAGAGTGAGAGGGAGGGGCCTAAGGCCTGAGTATAGGGGCAGAAGAGGTGAGGAGCAGAACAGTCAGGGCCTGAAACAGAAAGTCATGGCCCCCCACCAGGCCACCTCTGGGCACCAGGATTCAGGGACTCATGGTCCAGGGCGTTGTCAAAGGTGGTCAGCACTGGACTCAGGGCCCCATCATCACTGAAGGAGCCCCACTCAACGCTGACGCAGACACGGCCCCGGTCCTCATCTAGTGCTGCCACGTGCCGTGCCTCCTCCATGTAACACGCGTTGGTGCCAGTGTCTGACAGAGAAGACCCAATCAGGACCTGCCTGCCAGGCAGCTGTGCCACCACCCATCATTATACATGGCCCGTGGCTCACCTACAACAAGCCCAACTTCACATGGCCCGACCCCTGGCTCACAGCCCATCATGGTGCCCACCGTGTCATTCACCACGGCAACAACATCAATGCTGTAGGCCTAGACAAGGGAGAGGGAGAGGTTGGGCCCCACCTGAATGTCAAGAGCAGGGAACATGTAGGACAGGCAGGGCTGGGGCTCTGGCTTCAGTGGAGATGCCCAGAGTCCATGAAACACCACGTCTGCATGGCCCACACATTTGTGCTACATACACTCAGGCCCCCACCCTATAGAGGGTTTTCCTCCCACTCTACCCTTGTCTCCTTCCTCCCCCAACTCAGGTTCTTGGAGTCACAGAGGCTCCTACCCTCAGCCATCACCTCCAGTGTTCCCTGTAGGACCAGGACAAGGGTTCCAAGACTGAGTGCCTCCTTAAAGATTGCACCTCGTCCTGGCTTGGCTCCCCAAGCCCTTTCCTCCCAGCACTGACTTCTAGTCACTGTACGCAGCACCACAGGAGTTAGTCCAGACAGCTTTGCCTTTCTCTGGCATCCAGGCTTTTGCATATGCCGTTCTCTGAGACTAGATCTTCCTCCCTAGCCCGAGCTTAAGCACCAGGCAAACTCCTCCTGCAAGTCTCTGCTCAAGTAGCATGTGCTCCCTCCCTGGTACTCCCAGAGTCGTCAAACACACCTCCTCGACAAGGACAATCTTTTATTAGAATGCTAGACTGTGAAGACCTTGAGGACAGGGTCAAAGTCTTTCCATGTTTGTTTTCCCCAGGGTCCTGAACATTTGCTTGACCTTACCTAGCTTCAGTTTCCTTACCTATAAAATAGGAATGGTAGCAACATTTACCCCAGAGCTAAACTGGATAAAGTATACCAACAGGAAAGGAAAGCAGGCCCTCCCAGAAGCACAGGTCCAGCCAATGTGTGCCAGGCCCTGGCCAACATGGGTGGCCCTCCTGTCCCCACTACCTCCACTTACCCCTTGCCTCTGAATGGCATCTCTCAGCAACTGGACCACATCCTGGCCTTCCACACCACTGCACCTAAAACCTTTTGTCCAGGAAATGAGGGTGCTCTGTGGGCAGAGAAGCTGGGTTACTCTTCCTATGGCCTTCGCAGGGCTGCAGCCCCTGTCCACCCACTGTTCCCACACCCACTCACTCCACCTCACCCTGTCCAGGCCCGTCTGGTGACATGGAAAGGAGAAGCTAAACCCAAGCTGCAGACTCTGCTTGCCCACGGGGTGCATATCCAGGAACTCCGACAGGCAGTGGGCGGCAAAGTCAAAGAGCTGTGAGACAGCACCTCACCCTGTCCAGGCCCGTCTGGTGACATGGAAAGGAGAAGCTAAACCCAAGCTGCAGACTCTGCTTGCCCATGGGGTGCATATCCAGGAACTCCGACAGGCAGTGGGCGGCAAAGTCAAAGAGCTGTGAGACAGGTGGGAGGCTCGGCTCTGCCCACCTGAACCCCAGCCTCCCAGCCAGGCCGCAGACCCCAGAGGCTGGGCAGTGAGCACTCACCTGCTGACCAGCACCTAGCATCACCTCTTGGGGGATCACAAATTCCTGGCTCCTGGGCTCTATTTTATGCCCCTCAAAGCCCGTTAGAGTCACCCACAAAACACGCAGTGAGGCCCCTGTGGCTCCCAGCTCCAGCACCAAGAAGTCTCCTTGCTCTAGGGGTCAAGCAGTTCACAGAAAGGCATGTGGCTGGCAAGACCAGAGCCTTCTGCTTCCCTCCAAAATTCCCAAGGCCTGTAAATTCTGGTCAAGGGACCTTAGAGATAGGGGACAGGGATAAGGATCTTCCCCCTCCCCTAAATCACTACCCTCCTCCTGGACTGGCTACCTATCTTAGTCCATGCCACTCACCAGTGCCATGTGGAATGGATCCCACATATGTGGGAAGCATCCGGACAGCAGGGGCAGGGCTGGTTTGTCCCCTCAGTGCCTGCTCCATGGAGCCCAGGAGGCTGGCTTGGATCTGCTGCAGCTGTGCCCCCGTCACCATGAACTGCTGCAGGCATTCCTGCACCTGGGGAGAGAAAGGCCAACATCTGGGAGGAAGCCCTGTTGGATTAACCAGATTCCATAACTCCAAAAGGGCAGAGGCCTGCCCTGCCCACCTCGCACCTTGTCTTCCAGTCTCTCAACTTCTCTCAGGGCTGGCTAGAGCCCTCCCTGAGCCCTCTCAGAGCCTTGATGGTTTGTCTCCTCAGCCTTCCAGCATGGGCCCAGCTACTCCTCGCCTGTCCACTACCCCAGCTCTCTTGCTGTCACAGCTTGCATCCATCTCCTGCCTCCTCAGAAGGCTCCATTCTGGAAAGAGAACCCACCTTCCTCCTCCTCCTGCTCCATTCCCTTGTGGCTCCTTCTCAGCTCCTTAGGGCCTCTACCCTGCCCCTCCACTTCTTTGAATTCAGGGTTTGGGGAGGCCTCCTTCTTGTCACACCACAGTTTGCTCTCCAGTTCCCCTGCACCCCGAGCTAGAGCCTCTCAGTGAGTTGTCGTTGAATGAACAAAAGAATGAACAGATGCATGAACAAACTGCAAGTCCAAGTGCTTCCCTCTCCTAACCCACTCTCAGACTCTGGAGCCTTAGCAAGCCCAGTACAGGGGACTTTGGAGACTCCATTGCAGAGGATGGTCCTTCCTTCAGTCAGTAATCCTTCCCAAAACACTGACTGAGCCCCTACTATGCAGCCAGCACTATTCTGCACACCATACTGAATCCTGCTCTTGTGGATTTCAGATTATAGTGTGAGAGATGGTCAATAGGCAAATAAACATATAATATGGTTCTGATAGTAAAGGTGGCCTATTTTTTTTAAAAGGGGAGCTGGTGGGGGGCAGGACTAAAAGTTAGAGAGTGACCAAGGGAAAAGACATTTTTAGATATAAATCAAGGAGGGCCTCCCTGAGGAGGTAACCTAAATGAAGGAAGGGAACGAGCCATTCAAAGATCTAGGGGAAGAGCATTAATGGATTTTCTCCAGGGCAAGGAGATGGATTTGGGGAAAGAATAGGCCAGGAGTGGATCAGAGCCTGAAGGGAGGAGTGAGAGGCAGGGAAGGCAGAGGACGGGATACACCAGGTTCTCACTCCACCAGAAGCCCCGGAGCTTAAGAAGAGCCCCAGGGACCTCATCTCTGTGCAGAAACCTCCCCTGGACAACCTTCTTGCCCATCCTTCAAAGACATCCCAGTAGCCTCTCTGGATTCATTGGAGGGTCACAGCCCAGCAACTTCATCCTCCCCAGGCTCAGACTTTGCAAGCCCCTCACCTCCTGTCACATAGGAATTCCATTCCAATGACCCACTGTCCCAAACTGGACCCCTATCTGTGAAATAACAACACTGGCACCTGGATAATGAGGTACCTCCATGGAGAGCCAGGGAAAATAGACTGCCTGTTGATGAAGATGAGGATGACTCAGTCCCCCTCTCTGCTTTCGGAAGAGAATGGGAAACAGATCCCTAAGGAGGCAGATAATCCTAACTAAAGTGCCAGGTGTTCAGTTACATGTATACATTACAGAAGATGCTCCCAGCAGCCATGCACACTAGGAGTGATTATTTCTTAGTTTGTTACAAATGAGGAAATTGAGGCTCTGAGAAGGCAAGTTATCAGCCTAGACCAAGCAGCTATAAAGGGACAGCATGGAATTTGAACCCAGATCTGCCTGACTGCAGAGACGTTCTTGAATATATGTGAAGCCTTGTAAAAACTAGTAGTTTCCCATGAATTGAACTCAAGGCTGATGAAAGTTGCAAAAAAGAAATCCCAGATGACCTGGCATGAGAAAACTTACATCTGAGTCTTTGCTCTGTCACTTTCTGGCTGTGTGGTCCTGGAAAGTCACACCTCTCTCTGAGCCTCAGTTACCTCTTGTGCAAAACTGAGAAAATTATAATATTCAGAAGTCCTCTGATGCCAGGGAACAGGGAGGCCATTTGATTCACGGCTATATCTGAGGGCCACGTGAAGCGGTTGACTCAAGGAAGGCTCTCAGGATTTGTTGATTGAATGATTTGGTGGCATGAGAATTAAAGGGGATAATGTATGTGAAAGAGTAAAGTGCTGTTCAGATGTGAGGGATATTTAATTAATTGCTTAATGAAAACAGTAGAGTTATGGAGAAGTCAATGGCCTGGGCAGATTGATGTTTTTCTGCCTTTTCCTCCTGGGTACAGGATAGGTTCAAGAGGAGAGACTAGGAGATGGCAGAGACTGCAAGGAAGACAGAAGGACTTCCCTGGCAGACCAGGTGGGGCACACACCAGCAAGGAGAAGCTACCAAGTCCTCCTCCCTTCCCCTCAGGAAAAAGTAGGAGAGATTTCAGCCAGGAGAGAGAGGAGAAAAGCATTTGTGAAGTCCAATATGGCTTCAATGCTGGCTTTTTTAACTAGCTGGCTGTGTTGGTTGATCTAGGCCCATCACCTCACATCTCTGAGCAAGTTACCTCCTCTATCAAGGGGGAACAATGATAGTACCCACTCCTCAGAGGTGCTGTGAGGTCTGAGAAAACAGGAGACATGAAGCAGTGGAACAGGGTCTGACACATAGGAGATGCTCAGTGAAAAGTGAGAATGAGATGATGGAGGCCCTAGAGCAAGCCCGGAGTAGGCAGGCACCCCAGGCCAGTCATTGCTCACTCATGGGGCCCAGCTATGAGCTGGGCACAGAGGAAACGTTTTCAGCAGAGTCAGGGGCACAGGTTGGACAAGGGAAAGGGGGAGCATGAAATGCAGTAAGGGGTGATTCCCCCACAGTTAGGGCAATAAGCCCAGTCAAGTGGATGTCAGAATAAGCTGGAAACCTAAAGAAACTCCAGGGAATGATTCAAGAACCCTTTAATGGGCATCTCCTCTATGCAGGTCTTTTATCTCCATTAGCTCATTTAATCCTCCAGGGGGTGGGGACTATTCAACTTTATTTTCCTCCATTTTACTGGTGAAGAAACTAAGAAATATGAAATGACTTACACAAGCATTTCCTGCTCAAGGGTGTGGTATGTGAGGGCTTCTAAATGTTGAACAAAATGACAGAAAAAAGAGAAACTTCTGAGTGAACATCAGGCATATGGAATATGTTCTGTAATAACCTCCAAGTTGAGTTCAGCACTAAAATCATCTCTGTGTGCCTGACTGTAGTGGTCATGTGGAGGAGAGGGAGACATGCAGGAGGAACTAGAGAAGTGGAAATAGAAGGAGCTCAAGAACATAGCTTTTTGGGGCCGGCCCAGTGGCGCACTGGATAGTGCGCTGCTTGGGAAGTGCAGCGGTGCTCCCGCCCGAGGGTTCGGATCCCACATACAGACCGGTTCCCACTTACTGGCTGAGCGAGGCGCGGGGGCAACACCGAGGGTTGCAATCCCGTTGCCGGTCCCCGGTCCGGTACGGGGGCAACACTGAGGGTTGCGATC
>NW_007727386.1:318249-333768 GCF_000696425.1 Galeopterus variegatus | reverse complement strand
TTGCTGGACACGGAAAAAGACAAAAAAAAAAAAAAAAAAAAAGAACATAGCTTTTTACCAGAAAACACTGGGAGGGTCCATTCTAGACTGGGTCAATGCATTTGGGGCTGGGGCAGCACCTGTTTAGCAAGGCAGTAAAAAAATGATAGATTTGGAGCTGAAACCCCTCAGCTCAAGCTCCTGTTATGCCTTAAACTCAAGTCACTTCACCTCCCTAAGCTCTTTCTTCCTCATCTATAAGATGATAGGCCACTTCTTGTTGTTTGGAGCCTGTCCCCCAAAGTTCATGTGTTGGAAACTTGGTCCCCACCGTAATGGTGTTAAGAGGATGGGAAATTTAATTATGATATTTGAAAGGTGGGACCTTTGAGAGGTGTTTGGATTGTGAGGACTGTGCCCTCATGAATGGATTAATCCATTCATGGAGTAATGAAATATTGTAGGTGTGCACTGGTGGCTTTGTAAGGAGCACATGAAAGAGCTCTTCCCAGTTCTGGCCATGTAATACCCTGGTCACCAAGGGATCCTGTAGAGAGTTCCCACCCAGAAGGCCCCCACCAGATGAACCCCCATGACTGTGGACTTCCCGGCCTCCAAAACTGTAAGAAATAAATTCTATTTCTTTATAAATTACCAAGTTTAAGGTATTCTGTTATAAGCAACAGAAAACAGACTAATACAGAGCCTCACAGGAGATAGTCACCCGATTGGATATGAAAGGCTTGATAAATTGGAAAGGGGCTGCATGGGCGTGAGCCCAGGTCCCCATGGCATTTTCAGTCGTCCTACTCTTGACAGCCTTGAATAAGCATGAGCTGGGAACCCAGTGCTGAACTTACCAGCTCTGAGCTGTCGGAGGGACAGGACAAGCCCTCCTGGGGGCAGCCTGGGGCTCCTTCTCCATGCAGCAATTCTACAGGCCCAATGGAGTCCATGTGGTTCCACAATGGGGAATGGCTACCTATAGGAGAAAAGGGACAGTGCAAGTCAACCCTTCCACTAAAAGCCCTAGGAGGCTATAACCCAAACCCTCAACTTCCTTTCTTCTGAAAAGGACCAGGAAGGAAGCTGTGGGCAGAATTCAGAACTTCTAACCACCAAAGATCCTTTAGTAATCAACCAGAAGGCCCTTGTTTTGCAGAAGCATATGTAACGTGACAGCACTGGGAAGGCTGATTTCAAGTTCAAACACCATTCACTCATTCTTTCATTCATTCATTCATGGGTTCCAAATGTCTACCATGCCAGATGCTGGGGCACAGAAGAAGCAGACCTAAGTCCTGCCCTCAGGGATCTCACAGCCTTACCAACAATCACAGTACAGTTGGCACAGGCAGTGATAGAGATGAATGCCTGTAGTAGACAGACATGCTGCTATGGTTGGGAGGTCAAGGAATGCTAGAGCTTTGGAACAAAAGGTGTGAGGTAAGAAAGGACTACAGACCTGCCAGAGAAGCAGGAAGGCTTGACTATGGACAGACTTTATTCCAGGCTAAGGCACATGAATTTCATCCTGAAGGTGACAGGGAGATATGGACAGAAGTGTATCTGTGCTTTGGAAAGAGGTTGCACTAATGGCATGACTTTGGGCAAATCATTTATGACTTCTTTGAATTTCAGGATCTTCATCAGTAAAACAAGAGGAAATAATATCTATCCTCCCAAGGCTGTTGTGAACACTAAATGGAGTAACACCTGGGGAAATGCTTTATGAAATGTAATGTGCAACACAAATGTCCGCTTATGGGTGGGTTTTGGAAGGTGCAGTGATGCAGAGCAGAGAGAGCCCTGTGCTCAGAGCCAAGGACCCAGCTCCCCACAAGGCATCGGCACCAGGTCTCTCAATTTTTCTTCATCTGTGAAGTGCGGCCAACGTAATTCAAAGGGCTGTGTGGAGCAAATGAGATAATGAAAGCAAAAGAACCTTGTTCAGAGTGTATGTTCAGATTTATTTAGCTGAATCTGAATCAAAATTCTATGAGCCTCAATTTCTTTTTCTACAACATGAAAGAAATTAAGTTGTGAGGATTAAAGGAGTAAATGGTCCTTTGCACAATGTAAAGGACTGCAGAAATGTCAGGTATTTTGTTCACCCAAGCTAGAGGTGCTATTGCTGTTCCAGGTAGTCCCCAAGGGAGCCTTCAGTGATTCAGGTGCCCTTTAGGGATAGAGGGCCCAATATCAGTCTACTGAGTCACTCTACCTCTACTCCTTGCAACAGCAAAACTTCTGGAAAGATAGTACCTTCCCACCCCTGCAACCCTTCCTCATCCCCTACCCCCATCACTCCCATGTATTTGTCCTCTCCAAGGTCACCTATGACCTCCTAACTGCCCAATTCCAAACCTTTTCCTCAATCCCCATCCTCGCTACCCTTTCTCAGGCACCCAAAGCCATGAGCTTTTGCTACAAAATTCTCCTCTTCCTTGGCTTCAACAGCCATCCTCACTGTCTTGTCAATAACTTCTCCTCTATCCCTTTAAACAATCGAGTTCCCAAGTTTCTGGCCATCCCCTCTTCTCCACACTCCCTTTATCTCACCCACCCTCAAGGTTTGATTAAGACCTCTGCGTCATGACTCCCAAATCTACCTGTCTTGAGCCAAATCCTAAACTCCAATGGTCTGTTAGACTTCACTATCTTGATGCTGCAGAGGCTCCTCAAACTCAACAATCAAAGCCACACTCATTTTCTCCTTCACTTTTCCCCTGCAAAACTCTTTTGTTCTCCAGCTTGGTTGGAGGCATCAGGAGGGTTTGCTCACTCACACAGCCGTTCAGGTTGCCCATGTACATTCCTGACCCTTACCTTCTCTAAGAAATTGGATCTCATGCTCTGTGAAAGAGCTCTCCCATGTATCCTTTCCTCCCCATTCCCACAGCTACTGCCCTAGACCATCCAACAGCCTCCTGATACCTCTGTTTCTAGTCTGTTCACCTCCCAGTCCCAACCAGCTTGAGTCACCTCTGCATCTTTGATGCTCAGCACAGGATTTGGCATAGGTATGTGCTAATATAGCTTTTTGGTTTTTCGTTTTTTTAAAAAAGATGACCAGTAAGGGGATCTTAACCCTTGACTTGGTGTTGTCAGCACCACGCTCTCCCAAATGAGCAAACCTGCCATCCCTATATAGGGATCCAAACCCGTGGCCTTGGTGTTATCAGCACCGCACTCTCCCAAGTGAGACATGGGCCGGCCCCTCTAATACAGCTTTTTGGAAGTGGAGGTAAGGGGGAATTTTTTTCTTGTTTGATAAACCAAGAAATCAGTTTCTAACAATGGGCCGGCCCCTCTAATACAGCTTTTTCGAAGTGGAGGTAAGGGGGAATTTTTTTCTTGTTTGATAAACCAAGAAATCAGTTTCTAACAAATCTTTCCTAGATCACATATACCTACAGTTTCCAAATCTGTCAAAGGGGAATGTGGAGTGTTCATCTATATGTTACAGGTCTGTTTCAAGAATAAAATGAGGAAACTGAGGCAATTACATTTGGAAAGGGCTAAGGGCTACACATGTGGCCTTCTCCTTCTGAAGCCCAGCTAGCTCATTCACTCACTCACTCACTCATTCTCATTTATTCCTTTCATCTGCTCAATATTTATTCAACACTTCTACATGCCTGAGACTGTGAAGCTTTCTCCAGGTAACCCCAGTATTTACACTCTTGGTAAATATTTCAGGTCTGTCTCTTCCTGCTGAGAGTCCCTGTGGGGAGGGATATGTTTTCTTCATTGCTCTATCACTAGAACCCAGCCCAGGGTCTCTAGTCTTCCCTTAGCTAAACTAGCTACACGGAGTGAGCTTTCCTCCTGAAAGATAGCCCTGCTGAGGAGGGGAGCTGCCATCCATTGAGGTCCAGCTGGCTTACTCTTCCCAGCCTCCACTTCTTCTGATGTGGGCCAAGCAGGAGGATTGAGATTGAGGACAAGAGGCCTGAGGATGAAGCAGATTGGAATTTGACCAAGGAAGCACTTACCCAGGAGATGCGGCAATTGGTTACTCTCCTCAGATCTGAGCTCTTCTCTCTCAGTGTGAAGAACCCCAGTGACAATGGTCTGTACCCGAAAGTGAAACTCAGAAACGACTTGAGTTATAATGTCCCCAAGCCGCACCCTCTTCCTTCACTGCTTACCAGGAACTTCCTTCCAAGTCTGCCCTAACGGAAGCCCAGGGTAGGCAGAACTGTGGTGCAAACTTAAGTAAGACGACCACAGGAAGTTAGAGCCCTGAATTGGGTCAACAGTCCTGGGACATCCCCTCTGCAAAACCAGGAGCTCTGTTTATTTTACAAACTCTCGGATTCTCGATTTCCAAGGTGGTGGCTCACCCCTGGAAAGGAGCTGGAGCCTAGTCTGGGAAATATGCAGTATAATAAATAACCTCCCCAAACGTGGTAAGTACTAATGAGCAAGAGGCAATGTAGGAACACAAGATGAACTAACTGTGTCCGAGGGTGGGCAGGGCAAGTTACGGAAGCTGAGCCTCAAAGGAAGAGCAGCTGTATGCTGACAGAGGTGGTCCTTGACAAAGAGGAGAACATGTACAAAATCATAGATCACAAACACATAGGTGCCTTCAGGGAATGGGGTGCAACTCCAAGGGCCTAAAGAGGATACACATAAGCAGACATAAATGGTGGGAGACGAGGTGACAGCCAGATTGTAGAGTCTAGTCTTTAGTCTGTAGGCCAAGGAGAGAGGAGTAGGTTCACACCATGGATCTTCTCTACTGGAAGAAGGGGAGTCTCAGGCTGCTGTAGAGCTGTTGGCCACCAAGCTGTTTTTCTCCTGAACTAGTCTCCACAAATACACAGAATCTTAGGCACCACTGTAGGAGATTAGGCAGACCACAACAATCTTCGTTTCAGGCAAATTGGTGGGCAGACTCTAAAACTTCAAGCTACCTCATCAGCAATAACCTTACCATTATTCACAGATAATAAAGGCCTCCACATGACACCAGGATGAAGACCAGGAACAGTGAGTGGTTCCTGTACCAGTTTTGGCATGTCGAGGCCTGGAAACATGCCACACATCAGGCCTGTTGCAGTTTACTGGGTACCAACCAGGTATATAGGCTCTAAAATGCAGTTAAGTGGGGGATTGGGATGGCAGCTTGGCTGTGTCACCCACAAGATAGCATCCTGACTAGCCTGGGGTTCTAGTCTCCCTCAACTTTGTTTCATCAGGAAAGAACATGGAACTGAATGTGAAATGCCCAGCTGTGATTCATTCTGATAGCCAGAGTCTGCAGTCTCTTGAGCCAGGGTGGATACACCCCTGACAAGCATTGTCAGGGCTCCTCATCTGTGTTTCTGGAAGTCCTGAACAATTTCCCCAGGAGTGGGGGTCCCGGCCCCCTAGTAAGAGTGCCAGGGAAGGTCTGGGTGAAGGACAATGGAAGAGGCCAGCTGGGCTTGAGGTTTATGAGCAGCTGTGATAGCCATGGCTACAGCACAGGAACAGCAGCTGCTAGCAGTTCTTTTCAGACACCAGATGGCCACTAACCAACAAGGGGCAGGATAAGTTCTGACAAGGTTTCCTCACAGTCCCTTAGTGCCAATCTCCAGCTGTCCAGAAGGAACTAAGGAATGGGGAGAGGATCAGCTGGGGGAGGGGCTGGCCCAGCTAGAGAACCACTGCTGGGCTAGGAGGCCAGACCCTCCCTGCTCTGAGCTTGCTCACAGGCTTGCTTCTCACTGTCTAAGTGCCCACAGCCAGACATACACCGTCAATAACCTCTCACACCATTCCTTCCACACCCCTTACACTGTGGCTGTATCTTCCAGCTCTCCTATGTGCATTAAACTGTTTCTGTTGTGTCTTTGTTCATGTTGATTCGTCTGGCATGACTTCCCCTTTGGCTTCTACAACCTTTTTATCTGTTTCTTCATTCATTAAACTACAGCTCAGTCATCAATGACAATGGGGAGCCCTACTTTGACAGGCTCTTCCTGGCCCTGACCCTGTCTGAGTGTGGCCTGCCTGTGGGTTTCATAGTATCTAGGATTTCTTTGCATCGTTGCATTTACAAGTTTATTAAAATCATCTGTTTTTGTATTCAGCTTCTCCACTGCATTGTGGTCTCCAGAGAGTGTTTCTTATTCATCTTTGGAGCCTTAGGGGCCAGTTCTAGACCCAACATGGAATATGCATCAGGTAATTTTTGTTAAATTGAATAGCCCTCCCACAACCTCAATAGTCCAGGGCTTTTGAAACTAATAGGAAGTAACCTCTTTCTGCCTTCCTGATACATATGGTTTCAGCAGTCTTTCCACTCTAAGGGTACAAACTCTTCCATCTTCCCACTGGCAACCACCAGCCCTCTCACCCACTAAGTACCTGCTTCCCCTTCCCCAAATTCCCATTTGTTAAAATCAACTTAAGGCCAAAGCTGCCCTGCCTCACAGGTGAGAATGAGCCCAATCAAACCTGAAATTGCCATTGAGTCATTAGTTTTGTGACTCGATGGGTAAGTAAGAGGTAGTGTAGTATAGTACAGAGAGCATTAGCTCTGGTGTCAGACCTGGGTTCAAAGCCCATTCCATTTACCAGCTGTATGATCTTAGGCATATTTCTTCACTTCTCTGAGCTTCAGTTTTCCATGAGCAAGACATGTAGACTAACTTCTACATACGATTTGCTTTAGGCTGAGTCCCCCCGAGAAACAGACCTAACTTGAGTACTAATACTATATTTGGAAGTGATCCAGGACAGGCCAGGATTAGGGTGATGCAAGTGAGATCCCTATGGTGCAGAACGTAGAGACCCTCTCAGGTTCATGCAAGTAAATGTAGAGACCCTCTCAGGTTCCCTGTACTTACATGAACCCAAGAGTGACAGCGCCTCACCCTAGTCCTGATCCTGATCCAGCAAGCACTGAGAGTGGAGTTGGAAGTGAGGTAAGAAGGGGAAAAAGTCAACAGAGTGTTTGTAATTAAGTTGCTGTTGGGAGCTACTGAGGTTCAATCCCACAGGGAACCCTGAGAGACAGGTAGAATGTGCCTCAGAGTTGTTCCACTTGAGGAGTGATGAAGCTGGGATATTTATCCTCCAATTCCCATGTTCACTGGCTGACAGCGGCTCCAGGAGCACTAACTCCCTGGTATTCTCAGCTTGTACCAACACAAGCCAAGAGAAGTCCTCAGACAGGCAGTCACGGGTACTTGCAATAGAACCCTGTGGATATATAGTGGAATGGTGAGTGCCCAGGGGAAATGGGCAAGACACAGCCTCTGCTAGAGGGCTGTTGTAAGGATGAAATGAAGTAATACAACTACAGTGCCTAACACTAGTCCCCTTCTCTCTGCAAATTTATGGCAATAGCTTGTGAAGTTCATGGAGCTTCCAGCTCTCCGTGAGTCAGCAACACTGGCAGGATAGCTGCTTGCCATGTTTCAAGATGCAGCAGAACCCTAAGAGAGCTCTAAATGCCCAGGACCTATGCTGTCTGTGGATGGCTGGTGGTTGATGGAGCTAGGGTAGTCCCTCCTGAGTATTCACTCCCCTGAGAACTGTCTCCTCTTGCATCTTCACCCCCCCCCCCGCCCTTCCACTCCTCACTGCAACACTACTTATGACACACAAAACTAGCAGTAAGTATCACATTAGTAACAACTGCTGGCACTTACTCATCACCATCTACATGACTAATATTATGCTAGAGCCTTTATACACATTATGTTAATCCTTAGAACCCTTTAATTATGACTTTTCCCATTTTATGTACAAGGAAACAAGGTCTCAGAGAAGCTGAGTAACTTGTATCAGAACCTAAAAGTGCAGACTTGGGTTGATAAGACACACTTTCCACTTTATCTCTTCACTCTTTCACTAATGATCCTCCCACAGGACCACAGCATGGAGAGAATAAGACTGTGGATAAACAAGCAGCCCTTTCCAGAGACAGCTAGGGGAAGGTGGGGGTGGTGGCAGCTGCTCTTCCCTTGACTCCCCATTAGCTAATAATTAAGTGTATGGGTCTGGTCTGGTTGATCCATGCCCTCCTACCACTGGTCCATGTTCTATGGAGACCCAATTTTAAACTAAATAATTCATTTTCTAGAAGCAGCCCTTCCTCTTTTCTTATCTTCAGGCAGAAAGATTAACACACTATCCCCTGTTTATAGAGCTCCACCTCCAATAAATTGCCATTTAATGAGAGAGAAGATGAGCGAGAGTTAAGCTTATGGAACATAACTGATAAACTACTTTTTGTCAGAAGAAAAACAGGAAAATAATACTAGAGTCAAAATACAGCATTTTCTTTAGTACTGAAGAGTACTGTGGTCTCACTGCCATGAATAAAGAGTGGCTTTCTTTCTTTCTTTGAGCCTCTGTTTCCTCATCTGAAAAGTGGAGATACCTACCTTATATGGTTGCTGTGAGGATTAAATGAAGGCACATATATTTCCTGGACCACAATTCTTGCTTAAAAAATAACAGTGATTATTTATGTGATGCTGGCTGCAATGTCAGTGCCATCCAACAGCAAAAAATCATCTATAGAAAGAATAGACAGTGAGCCTGTCATCCTGTCACCTTCTAACTCAAAGAACTTGTGTGAAAAAGTGCCTTAGGCAGAACCTGAATTCCTGTGCCTGTATCTTCCTTCCATCCCTCCCATCTGTGAACTCCCCAGTCTAACACACACCTCATTGTCATTTTAAACAAAGGGAAAAGGTCACTTTGGACATGATAAATCAGAAGTAAGGAGAGTCTGAGTAATGTGCCTGTTTATCCCGTCCCAAGTTCATTTCCTGGTCAATAGCCACCTCCTGCAATCTTTCATTACATCTTCAAATCAGCCTGGGCTAAAACATACTTGTTTGGTCTTATCCTTCAGGTGGTAGCTTCTGCCATTTGACATCCTTTCATTTTTGAAGTCTGCCTGTGCACTGAGAACAGACTACATCTCTGTTCTGTACTAGAAGCTCCCAGGCAATGTGGTGGAGAATGTGCACTACTTGAGGAATGTTATTGAAATAGAAGCTATTTCCTGTTGCTGCAATGACCTTTGGCAGCAAGAGAACCAATCTTGGTTTGAACAGATGAATATGTCTGGCATTCCCACTGGTTAATCTACTTAGGAAAATAATTGCACAGGTACTCATAACAGAGGATTCACTTACAAGTTCCTGGGAAGAATGGCAAAGATACATCCCGCAAAGGCCCTATGGTCTGGCTAAGAATTCTTAACTGAGTAACGACCGCAAGATGAAGTGACAGGTCACTGAATGGTAGGGACAGCAGAATAAGAAGTAGGATTCAATGCCCCTGGTACCTCCCAGAATGATGTCAGAAACAGTCAAGGGAGTAATGACACAGTGTTCAGAACTGTACACTACACATGAAGTGAATATAAATCGTATGTCAAAGATCAGTAATGAAATTCATTCAGAAACTTGTAATTTATGAGTCTGAGAACTACATCTATAATTAAAATATCCCCACCCCAAATCCCACAACACAGAGGAAAAAAGGAAAATCTCCATAAATTGAAATAAGATTTCGTACAAACATAGATAAATATATTTAAATTTTCCTTTAAGTAAATTCAAACAGACTGTTATAAAACAGAATACTATACACAGTTTTCTGTATAGATCATAGGAAACATAAAAACCAGGATGCTGAGTGGGTGCTGGTGGTAAGAACTGCAGGGTCAAAACTTGCTCAACAGTGAACTGGAGACCACTAGGGCTTAATGGACATGGCCCACCCCTATTGCTAATGGTTTTGTCAACCTTTGGACACTAGAAATTCAGGATTTTCTCCTTCTTCCTCTGCCTGCTTTGGTCCGTGTCCGGCTACCTGGCTGGACAGCAATTTGCTTTTTGAAGTCCACTAAGCAATCTGTGACTTCTGAAATGGCCAAAAAAGACTTGATGGGAGACTCATTTAAGTCGAAGTGTGCAAGAGAACTCTCCATCTCTCTGCTGCAGCCTGCCTCTTCCACCCCTGGTGAGGGCACCCTAGAGAGAACAGAAAAATTCATGTTCAATATATACCTACTAAGCCCCAAGAATGTGCTATGCACTGTACCAGAGGCTTTTATATATATTATTAGTACACACAATCTTTGTAAAAATCCAACCAGATAAGTACATCATTCTGCTTTCATAGATGAAAACCCCGGGTAAATCATACATCTAAAGCCACACTAGGCACTGAGGGAATGAGGATTCAGACCCAAATTCTCAAGCCGCCTGAGGTCAGAAGAGCAGCGTTGGATGGGGACAGAGAGGTAGGGAGGAGTAAAACAAAGCTTTTGATCTGCTTGTTTTAACACTATTAGTGAATCAATCTATCCATCCAATTCTTATCCTAGATAAGATATATGGAGAACAAGAGTTATACAAAGAGAGAGGTCTCAATAGTTCCACGGTGATTTCTACTTCAACAATTTGAGTATCGCACTACAACAGAACACAGGACCAATCCTGTGCTTTTCGGAACTACTGACAGCCACACCTAAGTGCACACCCCTATTCACCTGTAGGCTTGTTTCTGAAGGCTTGTTTCTGCAGGCTTGGTCTTTATCTCTGCATCTGTGATAGGAGAGAAAAAGTAATAATGCTGGAAGTAGTATTGGTAATCATACTACTTCTCACTGATCTTGTGCTTCCTGTGTTTTAGGCACTGCTTTTCATCAGGCCTATCCATGTAGCTCAGATCCCTAATCCCCAGACCAATAGAATGTGAGCATTAGCATCCAACAGGCTCAGCTGCAAAGGTACTGAGGTGAACACTTTTGAATGAACAGCTACTGAACAAATCTACTTCAAATCTGGACTTGAGGAATAAGGAGTTGTCAAGGGAAATCTGCCACTTTCAGAGATTCACAACCTGGTGATCTAGAGGCGGCAGGATGAGAGGTTTGGAAAGGCTGCCTTTTTCTAGTCAGAATGTACAACAGATTTGCTTGATTAGAATGAACTATTAGAACTAGACAATAAGCAAACCTCACCAGGCTTAAGCAAAAGCTCCTCTTCCATCTACATCCAGTGAAATTTAACAACAGCAACATCAATAACAGCAGCTAATATTTTTTAAGAGCATACTTATTCCAGGGAACATGTCTGGATCTTTACTAGATATAATCTTTGCAATCTATGAAGTTGGTATTACTAACTCTATGTAATGCTCTTGACCAATCCACTATACTGCTCCCTAAATTCTAGGCTCAAAGTTACTTCCTACACTCCCTCAGGAGTTGGGACACTAATGATAACATATGAATGATGCACAAAACATTAGGAGGCAATAATGTTTGCATGTCTGGTTTTCCATGCTTATTCTTCATAAAGTATACTTGAGGCCTGTGTCATTTCCCTGTGATTTGGAAATGTTTCTTCCCAGTTCAACAGGCAGTCATGATCCCAGGCTTTATAAAGCCTGAAATGAAACACATGATGAATAAAACAGGGTATTTCCCCATCTTCCTTTTGATTTTACTTTCTAAATGACCTAGAATCTCAAAGTCTGGCTGATTGTGTCAAATGTTCACCCACATAACCCCAACAAATAGTCTAGGGGTTGGCAGTGGCTATCTCCACTGGAAGGCCTCAGGCATAAGACCAGAAAACTCGTCCAGGAGTCCTTACCTGCAGTCGTGTGCTCAGACTGTTCCAAGAGACTAAGGAGTCGGCCTTCACTGTGGCCTTTTTCCTGTTACAGAGAAAAATAGATGAAAGGGTTACTTCATGGAAGAGAGTCTAAAATACAACTTCCTTAGCCCAGATCACACCTGTTTCCAGAAGAGAAGAGGCGTGGAGGCATAGCTCTAGGGAAGTCTTTTGCTTTCTAGTAAACCGTAATGAAGAGAATACATCTCTATACCAAGAATATTATCCAGGAATGAATACCAGAGTCAAGCCAAATCAGTCCACTAAAATCTTATCAAAGAACAGCAGCCTTTGACCTATGGTAGACTTGGGTAGATTAAAAATAGAAAATAAGAGTTTCAAGGAAGGCAGTGCTGCCAGAAGAATAAACTGGCTCTCTAGTATAAGTAAGCACTTCCCTATAAACCCCAACTCCAAATCGACACCTCTAAATCACCCCATTCATAGAGAGGTCCCTTTCTTCTGGCATGACAAATAAAGCCTTCCCCATGTTAGTGTGTGCAGGGACTGCTATGTTAGTAATCCTAGAATATGGAGCTCCTTCCTTATCTTTGATTTCTAAGCCAAGACTTGCTCTTCCTGATCTCTAATTACAAGGCCCAGAAAGTATATCCATCCTTCCAGTGACCAGGGCCCAAACCCCATAGCTTCCTAAGGCTGGGCACATAAGTTGTTCAACAGAGTTGATCTTGCATGTGTTCTTGGCAGTGGGGGTATGAATTGAATATCCTTTCAGGAAAGTAATTTGGCAGTACGTTTCAAGAGACTTTAAAATGTTTATGTCAGGCCGGCCCGGTGGCGCACTGCTACAGTGCGCCACTTGGGAAGTGCAGCGGTGCTCCCGCCGAGGGTTCGGATCCCACATACAGACGGGCCGCTCACTGGCTGAGCGAGGAGCGGGGGCAACACTGAGGGTTGCGATCCCGTTGCCGGTCCCGGTCCGGTACGGAGGCGACACTGAGGGTTGCGATCCGTTGCCGGTCACGAAAAAAAGACAAAAAAAAATAAAAAATAAAAAAATGAAATAAAATAAAATGTTTATGTCTATTGCCCTAATAGTTCTACTTCAGGAAATCTATTCTAAGGAAATAATTAGTGGTACAAAGACTGATTAATGTTTTAAACACAGTCTTATAATACAGAAGAATTGGGGGCCGGCCCGGTGGCGCACTGCTACAGTGCGCCGCTTGGGAGTGCTGCGGCGCTCCCGCCAAGGGTTCGGATCCCACATACAGACCGGCCGCTCACTGGCTGAGCGAGGTGCGGGCCCAACACCGAGGGTTGCAATCCCGTTGCCGGTCCCGGTCCGGTACGGGCGCGACACTGAGGGTTGCGATCCGTTGCCGGTCACGAAAAAAGACAAAAAGGAAAAAAATAATAATAATAATACAGAAGAATTGGAAAGAATCTAGAAGCCCTATAATATGAAAATGGTTAAGTGAACAACTGTGTGATCCAAACATTAACAGCAATTTTTAAAAATAGTTTTAAAATAAATCCAGAAAGGTATTTATGCTATATCTTAAGTTTTTATAAATACAAGATAGAAAATTATATATAGTATAGTACTATATATAGTATGTGTGTGTATAGTGTTTGTGTATATATATATAGTATGTATTGTGTGTACACACACACACACACACACACACAGATGGTCCTCAACTTATGATGGTTTGACTTACGATTTTTCAAGTTTATGATGGGTTTATCAGAACATAACCTCATTGTAACTCAAGGAACATATGGACTTATGATAGTCTGACTTTGAACTTTTTGACTTTACAATAGGTTTATCAGGGTACTAAACAAATTTTCAACTTACAGTGTTTTTAACTTACAATGGGTTTATTGGGACATAACCCCATTGTAGTTATCCATACACAGAGAGCGAAAGAAAAAGAGTGAGAGAGAGTGAGTGAAAGTGAAAGAGAATAGTGTTGATAACATTAAAAATGTGTTGAAAAACAGACTAGAAGAAAATAGGCCAAAATATTAAAAGTTGTCTTTGAGTAGCTAGATTATGGGTGATGATTGCCCCTGAATTCTCTACACTTTTTTTTTTTTAACTTTCCATATTTTCTACAATGAACATGTGTTTAATTAAAAGAAAAAATAATTTTAAAAGCACAAATCTTGTTTCAAGATAAATAGGAGGGAAGTAGGGAGGGAGGGAAAACAAAACAAAACACCCAGAACATAACTGTGGCCTCTTAAAACTAAGAATCAGGAGGGCAGCCTTTCCCAAAACACTCCACACAAACCTTTGGGTTCCTTAGCCGTTGCCGCTGCTTCCTCTCCACAGCTGAGCGTATTCTACCACTCTCTTCAGGCTCATCTCCTTGGTCACCCCTTGCAAGCTGGAGACAGGAATCTACGTGGCACTGATACTCTCTGAATGGAACCAGGGATTTACAAACGTAACACTTCTCATTCCTAGCCAATCAGAAGAAAGAGAGAAAAGGCAGTTTTAAGATATGATTTTGCCTCTTAGCTCCTAGATATGTCTCAAATTGTGCTTTTACGTCTCAAAGTTATTCTGTCAGGAGACATGTCAACCAATGCAGATTTGCTCAGCAGGATCACCAACAAAACTACCCCAATGCCAATCAAAAGGAGCAAGTGACGAGCAGTTTTCCCTGGCTGTTTCTCTGTGCCCTGCTGTTGCCACAGTGGGGTGGTAATGAAATCAGCTCTTCTAACTATTTCAAACAATGCTGATTACTCTTCAGACATAAGATACCCTGTCAAACTCTTCTGAAATTAAGTGTACTTGTTTTTTCAAAGAGAAGTTAAAATTTAAACAGAAAAGGGAGGACCAAGAGCATTAAATCAAGGTGACATTTTCACCACGGTGGATGGACTTATCTGATCAGTGAATCAAGTGTGCCTACAGGCTGACTTCCTTAATTCTATAACCTGCAACATTAACTAGGAAGTTACTACAACCATGTGGTTCTGACAAAGACTTCAGCATAACTTTATATACACAATTATTTTTATCTTTTTATAACAGTAGATTTTGGGAAAAGAAAGGAAAGTATGTCCTTGAGGTAAGGTTTGTTAGGAATCAGTGAAAATGGAATCGTTCAGGGAAAAGGAAGAAAATGAACATTTATTAAGCATCTTCTCTGTGGTGAGAACCTGTGGAAGGCCCTTTAAACACAATTTCTCAATGAATTCTTCAGTCCTTTCAGGAAGAAACTATTCTCTCCAAGGTCCTACAGCTAATAATTGTCAGAATCCAGATCTAACTGATTCATAAGATCATCTTAGTTTTAAGAAGTTAAAGAAAACTTTCCAAAGCATGCTTTTTTAGACTTTTCTTTCTGGCCATTACTTTTCAGTAACTATAGAAAGAGAGACTTAGATTAACTATAAGGAAGAATTTCTCTGGAGGTCTTTAAAATAAGGAAAATATGTCTCTCAAGTACCTAATTATCTGGAAGAGTGTAAGCAAAACCTTGCCTTCTGAGAAAAGCTAGACTAGTATACATTTCAAGGTTTATCAATTAATGCAAAAAGCAATAGGAATTATCCCTATTATATGAGATACAGCAGCACGGTATAAGGAGAAGAAGTTTTTAGAGTCAGGTAGGCTTTGCCACTCTGGCCAGTTACATATAATTTCTCTTAAGTTTCTTTATTTAGAAAAAGAAAGAATAACTATCTTATCAACAACTGTGAAGAGTTATAAAGTAAATATGGCATCTAGCACAATGACTGGCAGATAATATTAAGCACTGAATAACAGCTATTATTGTTACTGCTATCTCAGACACATTTTATTAGATGCTGCGGATATAAACATGAATAAAGGCAAGTACCTGCCTTCAAATAACTCACAACCTAGCCAGGGACACAGAAAGGGGGGGGGGGGGGGGGGGGGGGG
>NW_007727386.1:314619-318026 GCF_000696425.1 Galeopterus variegatus | reverse complement strand
GGGGGGGGGGGGGGGGGGGGGGGGGGGGGGGGAAGAGGCAACACAATGTGAGGAATACAGTCCTAGAGGGATGTCTACATTACAGCAGGATTCCAAAGGAAGTGATCAGCTTTGCTCAACTGAGTTGGGAAAGGCAGCCCTGAAATGTAGGGTCTAAGATCTGTGTTTCAAAGATAAAAGTTTCTGCTTTGTCACTAACTATTCTAATGTAACGTTGGTAATGTCTTTACTTTCAGGAGGCAGCAAATATCTGATCCCCTCCTTAGAATGGGCTTTCTTTGTCAAATTGCAACCTACAACCCAAGGAAGTCTATATTACCCAAACTTTTGCAATTCAACTTCTGTACTATTACATAGCAAAATGCTCACTACTTCCCCACAGAACCAAACACCAGAATGTAAATTCAGAGAAAACAGAAACCTAAGAGTAATGTGGAAGTAGAGTGTTTTTAAGGTACTGAAACTGACATAAGCTGGGAATAAGAAAAAGAAATTCTAACAAAGGCATCTAACAAAGAAGTGATCAGCAGGTCACAGAAACACAAGGTTAAGATAGGAACCGGTCTCTTTTTTTGGTCCAAGCAATGGTACGTTAACAAGATATCCGTGAACGCAGCATACCTACTTACTTGTCAATGTCTAGGGAAGTCTGGTCAGCTGTCCCACCATTACTCTTGCTCCTGCTCTTGGCCTCTTTTTGCCTCCGAGTTAACACTTCCAACCAAAAAAAAAAAAAGTATATATATATTGTTAGCTGGCAGTGGACTATAAATATATAGGAAAAAGCAAAGTTTAAAACCCTACTCCAACTGGGATAAGTCGATTGTCTGGGAAGCCTCAACCTTTCCAGTATTGAGAATAACACTTGTAACATATGCCAGCCACAAAATATTCCCCTACTTGTTAAGTCATGAGATCCAAAGATCTAGTCCACACCAAGAATGTTTTTTGTGTACTAACCCCACTTACAGCACTCAAGGAAAAAATTTATATTTTCCCAACCAAAATGCTGTCTGATATGAGATAAACTCCAATGAGGTAGTCAATGAAATGTAGTAATGAAAGCTACATCTGAGTGCCCACGTAAGCTCCAATCTTTACAAAATTCTGCAAAGTGTTCCACTTACAATTGAGGAAATTGCAGCTCAGAAGTTAACACAGCCAGTCTTTTCCACTATATTAGGAAACCCTCCCAGTTCTAATGGGTATAGATGATGTACAAATACTTTGCCTCACACCAAAAGATGTCTGTTTATTAAATCATAATCTCTTAAAGGATCTTGGAGGTTATTTAATCAAGTGCTTTCCAGTCATCATTCTTGCAATAACAAGAAAAACTATGAACATATCACTTCAAACCCTGCCTTCCTTCCTCTTAACACTTGAAATCCGCACAACAGAGAATTTAGAAAGGTTACCACTTCATGAAATAACTTAGGTTGTGAAGCATTTATCTAGTCCAGGGATCAGCAAACTTTTTCTGAGGCCAGATACTAAACATTTTAGGCTCAGCAGGCCATAGGGTCTCTATCACAACTACTCAACTACTCACTGGTCTGTCACAACTACTATAACTACTCATTATAGTAGGAAAGCAGCCACAGATAATACATATACAAATGAGTATGGCTGTGTTCCAGTAAAGCTTTATTTACAATAACACAGGTCTGGCTGGATTTGGCCTGTAGCTGGCCATAGTTTGCCTACTCTTCTAATCCAACCTCCCACACACAAAAATGTCTTTGATAAACATCCCTCACAAGTAATCATATGGTCTCGACTTGACTATATCATTTCACTGAAGGGAATTCACCTCCTCCTAGGGAAACCCATTCTATTGCTACATAGCAATCTGCATTTACTGGGGGTTTATAAAGAAATTTACCCCCTATTCCACAAGTCAGCTCTTTGAACACTTAAGAAGCTGCATTATAATCCTGGATTTACTCAGCTGTCTACCTCACTAAAATGTAACTGCTTTCAAAGGAGGGACTATCTATTCGCTAAGCTAATCCCTATTAACACTTGGACTGCAGAGCCTTTCGAAGTGCTTAGGTTAGCTCTAATCCTTATGATGATCCTCCAGATTGGTATTATTACTTTTCCCCCATTTTAAAGGTATGGGAAGAAACTGAGAGGAATTGACTTCACCAAGCTATCACATTTGGTAAGTAGTAAAACCCAGGGTAGAACCTAGATCTGATTCTTATATCCATGTTTTACCTTCCTAGTTAGCATCTTCTAGACACACTCTAATTTATCCGTTTTTCTTTATTTGTATGTGGCACCCCAAACTGAACCCAATACTTAGCAAGCAGTCTCACCAGTAAAGAGAGCAGAACAACAAGCTACCCCATCTGAACTAATATTCTAATTCAGTCAAGGCTGTGTTTGCTTTATTGACAAACCTGGTATACTACTGGCTGAAACTGAACTTAAAGGCAATTAAGATCTATCCCCCATCCTCCCAAATCATTTTCAAATGAAATGTTATCAGGACAGGTCTCTTAATTCTGTACTTAGGCAACTAAGTTGTTGGGTATTTTTCTCCCCTTAAACAAAGGACTTTATATTTGTCCCTGTTCTTTTCAGCTGAACATTCCAGTCTATTGAGATCATCTGCAGTCTTGATTCTGTTATCTGATGTTATTAAGCTCTCTTTTCCAGCTTTGTGTCATTTACATATATGACAAACATGTTTTCTATATCTTCATCTAAGTCCCTGGTCCAACTTTCCTTAAAATAATTAATAAGGTAAACATTTATTGAGAATCTTCAATATGCAAGTAATTTGGGGAAATATTCCTATATCTTATATTATGAGGCAGGGTCCTTGCTCTTTAGGAGCTTATAGTTGACTAAGGTAGTCAGCACCTGCACTGAAATAATTATAACCTAAAGTGTAAAGAGATATACATAATAAAACAAGATCATACACACAAGCAACTAACAATAGTGTTTGCCTCTGGGGAGTATGACAGCGACACTTGGGAACTGGAAGAGGAAGGAGGTATATTTTTCATTGTATACTTTCCTGTACTATTGTATTAAATATTGGGTGGGGGGACCAGATTATAGAGAGTCCTAGGCACAGGTTAGAGTAAACAATCTATTTTTAAGATCCTCCCAACCCAGAGATGTTATAAGTAAAATTAAAGTACGGCAGGAGAAAAACATCCAGGACACAGTTGTAGAACCAGCTTCAAATCTACCTCCTATTCTGTCAGTTAGCCCATGGTTCTCTACCCTATGTACAAGGACTTCATGAGCGATTTTATCAAGTGCCTTGCTGAAATCAATTCTTAAAAAGCTGGCACCTCTGGGGCTGGCCCGGTGGCGCACTGCTATAGTGCGCCGCTTGGGAAGTGCGACGGCGCTCCCGCCGAGGGTTCGGATCCCACATGCAG
>NW_007727386.1:300616-314126 GCF_000696425.1 Galeopterus variegatus | reverse complement strand
AAAAAAAAAAAAGAAAAAAAAAAAAAAAAAAAAAAAAAAAGCTGGCACCTCAAAGATTACAGAATCCTTTAAGGGTTGCTTTTTTTTCTTTCTCTTTTTTTATTTGCCCCCCATCTTGATTACCAAGCCTTTTTCCAAAAGAAATACTTAGAAACCATTCTACACACATGACTGGAAAAAGAATTAATTGCTTCTAGGACTTTATATATACCTCTGTTGCACTTAGCACATTTCTGTTAGTCATTTATATGGCAGTGTCCCTTCTACGCAATGCAACTTTCTGAACTCAGGAATTCTGGGTTTTGTCTTGTTTTTTATTTCTTCAGCATTCCCAGCAGAGTCTAACACAGATTAGATGCTAATATTTGCCAAATTAAATCAAATCAATGAATTGTAGGGGGAAAACTTCTTCTTTTATGAGGACCTACTCTGTGCCAGAGACTTTATAAACATAATCTCTAATCTCTACAACAACCTGCAAGGCATATATCATTATCTCTATTCTATAGATGATGGAAGATTAAATAACCTTATCAAAGTCACAAAGCTTAAAAAAAAAAAAAGCACAAGGAACGCAATACAAATCTGGCTTTAAAGAAGCATATGTTCTGTGAGAGCGGGACCGCCATGGAGACCCTAGACTTGTGGAGCTACCAGAGTGGAATGCCAGCCTGGGAGAGCTAAAGTGTGGCCTGAGACCAGGAAAGCCATAGGAGCACAGCTGTACAAGGACTTGGGGACCCGACCCCTGCACCAGCATGCAGAGGACACCGAACATGGAGACAAGGATCTGTTTTCAGAGATCTACTAAGCAGAGTGTGTGTTCGTCCCAGAGAGGACAAAAGATGATCAAGTAAGGTGCATATATTACTTTTTTAAAAACTAGTGATTGGTTGCCAGCCTCCTGGGACCTGAGGCAGCAGCGGAGCTGTGGAGTTCCTGCTGCCCTCTGCATGCATGGGACCCCCAGGGCACCAGCCAGGAGTCCCCACCCCCAAGAGAGGCCACAGCCACTGCCAACCCCCCAGGACCTGAGGCAGCAACAGGTAACTGAGCCTCAACAAAACTCCCTGATATTGCTCCAGACAACAGGGTGGAACAAGTAGACTGCAATAGCCTTACCCACAATGACTAAACACCATCGGAAAGACACTAGAAATATGAAAAACCAAGAAAGTATGACACCTCCAAAGGAATACAACTCTCAAGTTCTAGACCGTAAAGAACTGGAAGTCCTTGAAATGACTGACAAGGAATTTTGAGCAACAATCCTAAGGAAACTAAATGAGATGCTAGAAGACTCAGTTAGACAATACAAGGAAATGGAAAAAAGTATACACAACCTGAAAGAGGAAATGTACAAAGAAATTAATGCCCTTAAAAAGAATGTAGCAAAGCTTGTGGAGCTGATTCATTCAAACGAACTAAAAAACACAACAGAGAGCTTAACCAGCATGCCAGATCAAGCAGAAGAGAGAATACCTGAACTTGAGGATGGCGTGTTCAAAATAACACAGGCGGACAAAAAAAAAAGAAAAAAGAATTTAAAAACTTGAAGAAAATCTAAGAGAGATAACAGACAACCTAAGGTGCTCCAATATCCAAATCATGGGTATTCCAGAGGGGGAGGAAAAAGGAAATGGCATTGAAAACATATTCAGTGAAATAATAGCAGAAAACTTCCCAGGTATAGAGAGAGATACAGATCTTCACATACAGGAAGCTCAAAGGTTTCCCAATACATTCAACAAAAAATGTCCTCTCCAAGACATGTTTATAGTCAAATTGACAAAACTCAAAGACAAAGAGAATCTTAAAAGCTGCAAGAGAGAAGCGTCAAGTCACCTATAAGGGAACCCCTAACAGACTAACATCAGACTTTTCATCAGAAACCCTAAAAGCCAGAAGAGAATGGGATGATATATTCGAAATACTAAAATACAAAAATTGCCAGCCAAGAATACTCTACCCAGCAAGGCTATCCTTCTGCAATGAAGGACAAATAGTATATCTCCCAGACAAGCAAAAACTGTGGGAGTTCACTACCATATGACCAGCCTTACAAGAAATTCTCAAAGGAGTACTGGGTTTGGTACCTGAAAAACAACCATCACTACCATGAATACTCAAGAAAGAATTAAACCCACCAGTAAAATAAAATGTTAACAATAAAGAGAAAAAAAAAGTTTATTCACATTCCAAGAAACCAACAAACACAGTGAAAACTTCTAACCTGCGCTATCTGCTTTTGTAAACGGGCTTGCTCTAACTTAACAACAGTGAAGCCATCTTAGAAGCTGTTACAGCAAGACACACCTTGCCCCCCTCCCCCGGGCCAGCTAGACACACAGGATGTTCTGCTAGATTGCAAGAGCTGAGAAATGTAGATTGCGGTAGAACATAAAACTTGCCACATAAGCATGTTCTCTAAGGAACCTCTGGGTAGGGGTCTTATCACACCTGGGGAAGTGGGGCAAGAAGTGTGGTTGCTTGAGGAGGGGTCTCTGAGAATTGGCCTACTTCTCCCCTACACAAGAAGAGCTCGGAGCCTGTGGTTTTCTTGCTAATACAGGCACAGGCTTGTAACCACAGAGCTATGAGGTACAGAAGTACTTAGCTGATTTTATGTCTCTACATAGCTAAGTCAAACCAGCAGATGGCCAAGTGTTTACCAGTAAAGAAGTCAGAAGGGAAATCACCTATAGACGGATGGGTGCCAACCAATGAGCTTTAGGGTCACTTAAGTTAGCCAATAAACACTGCTTATGGCTTTGTCTCCTGGCTGCCAGAAAAGTTGCCCCTAAAAAAATGTATAAAAAGACAGCTAAAAAGCCTAATGGGGTCTCACCCCAGCTTGGCGGTGAGAACCCAACGCGTTGGAATTAATAAACCTCATGCTGCTTGCATTGCTCGTGGTCTTGTGGTCTCTTCGAGGCGAGTCTTCCCGTTCTCTGTGAGGTTGGGATTCATCCCAAATCTTACAACAGAAGTCGATCAGTAAATCAGAAAGAAAGGAACAAAAGGTATTTAAAACATCTAAACAAAAACGAATATGATGCCAGGAGTAAATCAATATCTTTCAATAATAACTCAATGCAAAGGTTTGAATTCCCCACTCAAAAGACACAAGACTGACTGACTGGATTAAAAAGATGGACCCAACAATATGCTGCCTTTAAGAGACTCACCTCACCTGTAAAGACACACATACACTAGGAGTGAAAGGATGGAAAAAGATATACCATGCAAATAGAAATGAAAAAAGAGCTGGAGTAGCTATTCTTATATCAGATAAAATAGACTTTAAACCAAAAACCATAAAAAAAGACAAAGAAGGGCCAGCCCGGTGGCGCACTGGAGAGTGCGCCGCTTGGGAGTGCGGCAGCGCTCCCGCTGAGGGTTCGGATCCCATGTGGAGACCGGTTCCTGCTCACTGGCTGAGCACAGTGCGGGCGCAACACCAAGGGTTGCGATCCTGTTACCGGTCAGTAAAAAAGACAAAAAGAAAAAAAAAAAAAAAGACAAAGAAGGCCACTATATAATGATAAAAGGATCTATCCAACAAGAAGACATAACAACCATAAATACATATGCACCCAATGTCAGAGCAGCCAGATTTATAAAGCAAACACTATTAGACCTAAAGAAAGAGACAGATACTAATACCATAATAGTTGGGGATGTGAACATGCCACTCTCCACACTGGACAGATCATCTAGGCAAAAAATCAAGAGAGAAACACAAGACCTAAAACACTTCAGACCAATTGGACTTGGCAGATATACACAGAACATTTCATCCAACAACGTCAGAATATTCATTCATCTCTTCAGTACATGGAACACTCTTCAGGATAGACACATGTTAGGTCACAAATCAAGGCTCAACAAATTCAAAAAAATTGGAATTATTCCATGTATTTTTTCTGACCACAATGGATTAAAACTAGAAATCAATAACAAACGAAACTCTGGAAACTATACAAATAGTTTACAAATGGAAATTAAACAACATTCTACTTAATGGCATATGGGTCCAAGAAGAAATAAAACAGGAAATCAAAAAATTTATTAAAACTAATGAAAATAATAACACATCATATCAAAACCTGTGGGAAACAGCAAAAGCAGTACTAAGGGGGAAATTTATTGCACTAAATGCTCACCTCAGAAGAATGGGAAGATGGCAAGTAAACAACCTAACACTTCACCTTAAAGACCCCCCCCCCCCAGAACAATCTAAACTCAAAGTTAGTAGACAGAAAGAAATAATTAAGATCAGAGCAGAACTAAATGAAATAGAAACCCAAAAAACAATTCAACAGATTAATGAAACAAAAAGATGGTTTTTTGAAAAGATAAAATTGACAAACCATTAGCAATGCTAACTAAAAAAAAGAAGAGAGAAGACACAAATAACAAAAATTAGAAATGAAAATGGTGATATTACAACCTATACTTCAGCAATACAAGAAATCATTAGAGACTACTATAAAGAACTACATGCCAACAAATTTGAAAACCTGGAGGAAATGAATAAATTTTTGGACACACACAAACTACCAACACTGAACCAAGAAGACAGAAAATCTGAACAGACCAATAACAATCAAAGAGATTGAAGTTGTTATCAGCAGTCTTCCAACAAAGAAAAGCCCAGGACCAGATGGCTTCCATGCAGAATTCTACCAAACCTTTAAAGAAGAATTAATAGCAATTCTCTACAAACTATTCCAAAAAATGGAAACAGAAGCCATTCTCCCAAACTCATTCTATGAGGCAAACATCACCCTGATATTCAAACCAAACAAAAATACAACAAAAAAAGGAAACTACAGGCCAATATAGATGCAAAAATCCTCAATAAAATACTTGCTAATAGATAATAGAATACAGCAACACATACATAAAATTATACCCCATGATCAAGTGGGATTCATACCAGGGATGCAAGGGTGGTTCAACATATGCAAATCAATAAATGTGATACACCACATCAAAATCAAACATAAGAACCATATGTTCATCTCTATAGATGGTGACAAAGCATTTGACAAAATTCAACATTCATTCATGATAAAGACTCTCTATAAATTGGGTATAGAAGGAAAGTATCTCAACACAATTAAATCCATATATGCCAAAACCACTGCCAATATCATCCTGAATGGAGAAAAACTGAAAGCCTTTCCCTTAAGAACAGGAACAAGGATACCCCCTCTCACCACTCCTATTCAATAGAGTGTTGGAAGTACTAGCCAGAACGATCAGGGAAGAGAAGAAAATAAAGGGCATCCAGATTGGAAAAGATGAGGTCAAACTGTCCCTGTTTGCAGATGACATGATCCTATATATGGAACAGCCTAAGGACTCTACAAAAAAACTCTTGGAGTTATAAATGATTTTAGCAAAGTTGCAGGATACAAAAGCAACACGCAAAATCAGTAGCATTTTTATATTCTAACAATGAACTGACAGAAAAAGAAATCAAGAAAGCTTGCCCATTTACAATAGCCACCCCCAAAATTAAATACCTAGGAATAAATTTAACCAAAGATGTGAAAAATCTCTATAATGAGAACTACAAATCACTGTTGAGAGAAATTAAAGAGGACACAAGAAGATGGAAAGATATCCCATGATCTTGGATTGTAAGAATTTAACATTGTGAAAATGTCCATACTACCCAAAGTGATCTACAGATTTGATGCAATCCTCATCAAAATTCCAATGCCATTTTTCTCAGAACTGGAAAAAACAATCCTAACATTCATATGGAAGAACAAAAGACCATGAATAGCCAAAGCAATAGTGAGCAAAAATAATAAATAAATAAAGCCAGAAGTATAATACTACCTGACTTTAAACTATACTACAAAGTGATAGTAACCAAAACAGCATGGTACTAGCATAAAAACAGACACACAGACCAATGGACTAGAATAGAGAATCCAGAAATTAACCCATGCACCTACAGCCATCTGATCTTTGACAAAGGCTCCAAGACCACACACTGGGGAAGATTCTGCCTCTTCAGTAAATGGTGCTAGGAAAACTACACATTCATATGCAGGAGACTGAAACTAGAACCATACGTCTCACCACATACCAAAATCAACTCAAAATGGATTAAAGAATTAATTATACATCCTGAAACAATAAAATTCCTTAAAGAAAACATAGGGGAAACACTCCAGGAAGTAGGATTGTGTACAGACTTTATGAATACAACCCCAAAAGCACAGGCAACCAAAAGAAAAATAAACGAATGGGATTAAATCAAACTAAAAAGCTTCTGCACAGCAAAAGAAACAATTAACAGAGTTAAAAGACAACCAGCAGAGTGGGAGAAAATATTTGCAAAATATACATCTGATAAAGGACTAATAACCAGAATATACAAGGAACTCAAACAACTTAACAGCAAAAAAACAAGTAACCCAATTAAAAAATAGGCAAAGGAGCTTAATAGGCATTTCTTAAAGGAAGATATATGAATGGCCAACAGACACATGAAAAAATGCTCAACATCACTCAGCATTCAGGAAATGCAAATCAAAACCACTTTGAGATATCTCACTCCAGTTAGGATAGCTAATATCCAAAAGACTGAGAATGATAAATGCTGCTGAGGATGCGGAGAAAAAGGAACCCTCCTACACTGTTGGTAGTACGACTCCAAAATGGTGCAGGCTTTATGGAAAACAGTACGGAGATTCCTCAAACAACTACAGATAGATCTACCATATGACCCAATTATTCCACTGCTGGGTATATACCCAGAGGATGGAAATCATCGTGTTCAAGGGATACCTGTACTCCCATGTTTACTACAGTGCTATTTACAATAGCCAAGAGTTGGATCTAGCCTAAATGCCCATCACTGGATGAGAGGATAAGGAAAATGTGGTATATCTACACAATGGAATACTACTCTGCTATTAAAAAAAAGTGTAATACTACTGCTTGCAGCAACATGGATGGACTTAGAGAGAATTATATTAAGTGAAATCAACCAGGCCCAGAAAGAAAAATACCACATGTTCTCACTTATTTGTGGGAGCTAATAAAAATAAATAAATAAACAAACAACAAATGTGGACAGGGTGGGGAAAGAAGACACAACAATTCCTTGATTTTGTTAAGACATGTAAATAGATATGATATTGATGGGCAGAGTGGGGGGAGAGAGGGAGGAATTGATAAAGGGACACGAAAATCAACTATACTGTATATTGATAAATTACAGTAAAATAAGAAATTTTTTTAAAAGAATAAAATGTTAATGACGCTAAAAAAATTTTTTTAATTAAAATTTAAAACTAAAAAAAAAATCATATGTTCTTCTACCAGAGCATGCTGCCTCTCCTGGGAAATAAGAGGGTAAAGGATGGCAAGAGAAAAAGTGGTAAGTGAGTGGGCAGGTGGAAAAGAGTTTGGCAAATGCCTGGGAACTATAGTAATGGGAACTAACGTAATTCTATTATTAAATGTTACGATTAGAGCAAACTGGACTGGGCCTTGCAACTATGTTTTCCCTTTGAAACCTACTGCCCCTACAAAGGAGCAGAAAAGTGTAAGTTGCTCTAAATGAGCCTCCTACTCTGGTTTATCAGGACTGAGATGGCTGCAGACAAAAAATTCAGTATGAAACTTATATCCAAAAAACTAGGTGCTGGTGATAGCAACCACAGATTTCAAAAGGGAAGAATGGGATCTGAGTACCAGAAATACAACTAACAGGGCAAGATAAAAGAGGATGGATGTCACTGAAAACAGAGAGATACCTATAAATATATGATCATTAACTCGTCTGCTTATACTCCATTGGAGGGGAAATACCCTAAGAAGCTGCACTTAGGACAGTGGCTTGGCACTGTTAAGATGCAAAGAAGCAGTACTGCCTAGTGGTAGAGGGCACTGGCTTTCAAGTTGGACAGAACAGTGTCCAAGTTAGGCCTTTAGTAGCTGTGTGGCTTTAGGGATGTTCTGTGACCTATCAGTTTTCTTACCTATAAAACAAGATGATAATAGCATCTACCCTCATGGGTTATGGTAAGGATTATATCAGATATTCTAAATAGAGTTGTAAGAGTATTCAGTCCACAGAAAGCACTAAGCAAACATTAGATGTTTTTACTTATTTACTCATATAATTCTCATTATTATTATTCCAGATTTATTTCTTAGCCTTATGCAACTTAGAACCAGCACCCACCAGCAAGTCTATAATTGGGGTTGTCTTAGTCTTAAATGGTTTCCATACTAATTGGTACAAATAAAATGGATAAGTAGCCTAAGTATTATAGTACAATTATCAATACTATGCAAACATCAGCACATTTGTTTCCAAAATTCAAAGGAGAAAAGCAATCAAAAATAAAAACATATGGCCTAATACTGGAAACAGTGAAGACAATGGCTCCTTGAGGGGAGTGGAAATTATACATACAAAGAAGAGAGATTTGGCAGAATGACAGTGTTTAAAGTCTTCTCAGTTTGTCTCCCTCAACCTCAAAACCACCTCAGCAGAAAATAACAGGAAGCCACAGAGTTGTGTATGCTCCTGCTAAGACCGCCCCTCTTCAGTCCCATAAAGCACATTTCAAATACTCAATAGCCACATGTGGCTACGATATTTGACAGCACAGATACAGAACATTTCTATCAGTGCAGAAAGATTGTGCTGTTCTTTTAAGAGATAACAAGAACTAATCCTATCATGCCTTTAATCTGTTTACCTTGGGTATCACAAGAAATCCAAGCCTCCTCTGGCATTCTTCATCACCTGGATTCTCATTCCCACATGACTCTGTTACCTGGGGGTACTTTTCTAAATCAACTCAATTTCCCACTCCTACTCTTGAAATAATCCTGCCCTCTAGAATTTTTGTTAGTAATCAGCAAAATCCCTGATGTTCTCAACGTCCTCTGTGAAAGCTCCCTTCATCTTCTTCCTCTAACTGAAATAAAGATGTCCTGAGGATAGTGCTTCTCCTTACTGGCTATTTCTTCTCAAGTACTGGCTGTTTCTTCTTCCACACACCACAGTACTACTGGACCCGGACATGGGACAGGTATCCTCCTTATTCCTTATTGCTGTTTCCAGACTCCTGGAAAATCCTAGTTCAAAGGACAAACCATTGTGCCTTACCTCCTACCTCATCCTTGTCACCCCCTACCCCCACCACTGCCTGGCCATTCACTGAAATTTTTAACATAAAAATTGTTATATTATAAAATATATTATATTATAAAATATATATATTTTATTATATATATTAAATTATATATATAATTTAATATAAAAATTGTTATATTATAAAAACTGTTTTTCTCTTCACTCTTGCCATCATTCTTGGTGATTTCAATATATACATACTAGACTGAACCATATGAAGTTACAGTTTTTGTAAATTCATCCCAAGATATGATCCATCCAATACTCTGGCCTCTCAGTTCCTTGACCTCTTGGTTATCTACCCCCACGGATCATACCATCTTGGCCTTTCTCAAGTGGGGTTCTGAGAAAGAAGTAAGCTTAATACCCTAAGGCATCCACTGTATGTTATGAATCGATTTCTGTCCTCTGCATCTAGGATGGTACCAGCTATGTACCATCATTGGGAGAAGAAAAGTCAATTCATTTTCTGTGTTCTATGGTTCTGATGAGAAACCCTATCATTAATAATAACCACGCCACTTCCCAGATCTCAATTTCAAATGTCCACTGTCTGACTACCACCACCTATCTTTTCCAACTCAATCCCTTTAACACTCATATTCCAATAGTCCTTTAGCCCCAGTAGGAGTATCTAATACATTGTCTCCATTACCTTTTCACGGTCTATTACCTTATCATGTTCTCATTTTCCTTCTTATCTAATTTAGACCACAGTGATCAAATTAACAATTCCCTTAAATACTCCTTCAACTTCTTTCTATTGTATTCCCTGGCAAAACCCAATTTTGGTTAAATCCAACCCTTTACATATTGTGTGCTCCCACCTGCTGAATATGGCAGAAAAAACACACACAATAGTGCTGACTGGGTTCACTTTCTATTTAAGACCACAAACTTCGAGTGGTCCCTCAGTACTGCCTATCAATCCTAATATGTTTCCAGTCAGTTTATTCTTCTACCCTCCTAGAAACTATTTCATATCTTTTCTATTATCCTCAAACCTCCAGGATATCATCGTAACTCCTATATCACCATTCTTTTTTGTCTTAATATAACAACTTTATTGAGATGTAATTCACATACCATCTAATCCACACTAAGTTGAGCACTTCGCACTTTGTTTCACTGCAAGAGGTTGAGTACACTCTGGAGATGCAGGCAAGAATTGGGGGAGCACAGCCCAGGCCCGGTGAGAGATCGTGAAGCCATCAGCCCCTGCCACACACCCCCACACCCCCTGCCACCTAGGACCGGATTGCCAGACACCTTGCCCCTCCACTTGCTCTACCTGCCCCAGGTGTCGTGCCCGTCACAGTCTCCATCCCAACCCAGAAGCTTCCCCCTCCTGATCCCTTGGACCATCTCAATAGCCACAGTCCTGTGGAGTGTTCCAGTTT
Organism: Galeopterus variegatus; assembly: GCF_000696425.1. NCBI lineage: Eukaryota > Metazoa > Chordata > Mammalia > Dermoptera > Cynocephalidae > Galeopterus > Galeopterus variegatus. The sequence continues at coordinate 303,545 of NW_007727386.1, read as the reverse complement.
GATGAACATATACATCTCACTGTGTCACAGAACAAATAAAACCATGACTTACATTTTTACAGTTCATGTGACTGATTTCATAGTTCTCCAATGAGAATTTTTCTTTTTTAATCCTCTGGAAAGCATTAAGACTCTTCTTTCCCAGCTTCACCCCTCCCTATTTATGATATTGGATTCTAGAAGATTTCAGACCACCAGGGAAGTGTCAAACTTGAACATTTACTTGTGAAAAGACTCACAGATGGTCTAATAATGAAGAAAGCATGTTTTGGACTGCATCTCACCAGAGGTTCAGTCCCAGCTCTGCCTTCTACTAGCTGGGTGTCTTTGAGCAGCAGAGTAGTATTCCACTGTCTAGATATACCACAGTTTCGGCTGGTGGGAGGTGGCGGTCTGAGGAAGATGAAGATCCAGTTTCAGACGTGAGACTCATTGGGTGATCATTTCATTGAGATCAACTTGAATGATCATGTGTAAAGTGCAAGAGGAACGTGCTTTGAGCACATAGCTTGACTTTTGTAAAAATCCAGCTTGACTTCCAGTCAAGATGGCGGAATATATGGTCCCCAGCGTCACTCTCACAAATCAACCAATTTACAACTATAAAAACAAAACATCAAGGGCGTACGGAACAGGGAGATGTCCAGCGGGGAGGCGGAAGCTCCGGGGAGACCACATGCCCTGCGGGGCCACTGTCACGCAATCCAGCAGATAGGCTTCACCTCCGCCACCCAGCTCCATTCCCAGCCCCGCCCGTCTCACAAATCAACCAATTTACAACTATAAAAACAAAACATCAAGTGCGTACGGAACAGGGAGATGTCCAGCGGGGAGGCGGAAGCTCCGGGGAGACCACATGCCCTGCGGGGCCACCGTCACGCAATCCAGCAGATAGGCTTCACCTCCGCCACCCAGCTCCATTCCCAGCCCCGCCCGTTGCACACAGAGCGGGGAGACATCCAGCAGGGGAGGCAGAGGCTCCGCAAAAACCACACACCCTGTGGGGCCGCCACCACGCGATCGAGCAGGTAGGCTTCACCACCACCCAGCTCCATTCCCAGCCCGGCCCAGTGCGCACAGAGCAGGCAGACGTCCGGCAGAGGACGCCAGTGCGCGATCCAACAGCCCAGCCCAGTGCGTGCAGAGCGGGGAAACATCCAGCAGGGGAGGCGGAAGCTCCACAGAGACCACACCGCCACCACATGATCCAGCAGCCCGGCCCAGTGCGTGCGGAGCAGAGAGACGTCCAGCAGGGGAGGAGGAAGCTCCATAGAGACCACACGTCCTGTGGGGCTACCGTCACACGATCCAGCAGGTAGGCTTCACCACCGCCACCCGGCTCCATGCCAAGCCCAGCCCAGTGCACACGGAGCAGAGAGACGTCCAGCAGGGGAAGTGGAAGCTCCGCAGAGACCATACGCTCTGCAGTGCCTCCGTGCATCCCAGCAGCCCGGCCCAGTGCGCACGGAACAGGGAGACGTCTAGCAGGGGAGGTGGAAGCTCAGCAGAGACTACACACCCTGTGGTACCACCTCATGACCCAGCAGCCTGGCCGAGTCCATGCTGACCAGAGAGGTGGCTCCCCGGAGAGGCCCAAGCCCTGAGGCAACCACACACACAAGGCACTAGTGGCCAACTGAGCAGACACTGAGGTGACCATACCAAATTGGCAACCCCAGCAATATCCTAGCCAGACAATAGTGTTAAACCAGTGGACTGTGAATCCCCAGCCACAATGACTAAATGTCAAAGGAAAGATACCAGAAATATGAAAAATCAAGAAAGTACACCACCAAAGGGTAATAACTCTCAAGCTATAGATCCTATAGAACAAGAAGCCCTTGAAATGTCTGACAAGAAATTTTGAGTGATAATTCTAAAGAAACTGAATGAGATACAAGAAAACTCAGCTAGACAACATGATCATCCCATAGAACAAGAAAACCTTGAAATGTCTGACAAGGAATTTCGAGTGATAATTCTAAGGAAACTGAATGAGATACAAGAAAACTCAGCTAGACAACATGATGAAACAAGGAAAAGTATCCCGGACCTGAAAGAAGAAATATACAAGGAAATTAATGCCCTGAAACAAAATGTAGCAGAGCTTGCCGAAACACAACGGAGAGTTTAACCAGCAGGCTTGTGGAAGTTGAAGAGAGAACCTCTGAACTTGAAGATGGGCTGTTTGAAATAACACACTCAGACAAAAAAAAGAATAAAAGGCATTGAAGAAAATCTGAGAGAGATATCAGACAACCTTAAGTGCTCAAATATCCGAGTCATGGGTTTTCCCGAAGGGGAGGAAAAAGGAGATTGCATTGAAAACATATTCAACAAAATAGTGGCAGAAAACTTCCCAGGTATAGGGAAAGTCAAAGATCTTAAGACCCAGGAAACTCAAAGATTCCCCAAACGTATTCAACCCAAAAAGGGCTTCACCAAGACATGTTATAGTCAAACTGGCAAAACTCAAAGACAAAGAGAGAATCTTAAAAGCTGCAAGAGAGAAGCATCAAATCACCTATAAAGGAGCCCCAATCAGACTAACATCAGACTTTTCATCACAAACCCTAAAAGCCAGAAAGGAATGGGATGATATATTCAAAATACTAAAAGACAAAGATTGCCAGCCAAGAATACTCTACCCTGCAAGGCTGTCCTTCCGAAATGAAGGGCAAATAGTATATTTCTCAGACAAACAAAAACTGCGGGAGTTCACCACAACATGATCACCCTTACAAGAAATTCTCAAGGGAGTACTGGAATTGGTTCCGGAAAAATAACTACCACTGCCATAAACCCCCCTCCCCCAAAATCAAAACCCACTAGTATATTAAAAATGACAATCATGAAAAGAAAACAAACGAACAAAATCATTAGCGGCAACCTCAGGAACCAACAAACGCAGAAAACAAATAGCAAAACA
>NW_007727386.1:275513-299992 GCF_000696425.1 Galeopterus variegatus | reverse complement strand
CTGTTTGCAGATGACATGATCCTATATATCGAACAGCCTCTACAAAAAAATTCTTGGAGTTGATAAACGATTTCAGCAAAGTAGCAGGATACAAAATCAACATACAAAAATCAGTAGCATTTCTATTCTCCAATAGTGAACATGCAGAAAGAGAAATCAAGAAAGCTTGCACATTTACAATAGCCACCAAAGAAATAAAACACTTAGGAATTGAGTTAACCAAGGATGTGAAAAATCTCTATAATGAGAACTACAAACCACTGCTGAAATCAGAGAGGATACAAAAAGATGGAAAGATATCCCAGGCTCTTGGATTGGAAGAATCAACATAATGAAAATGTCCATCCATACTACCCAAAGTGATATACAAATTCAATGCAATCCCCATCAAAATTCCAATGACATTTTTCTCAGAAATGTAAAGAACTATCCAGACATTTATATGGAATAACAAAAGACCACGCATAGCCAAAGCAATGCTGAGCAAAAAAAATAAAGCTGGAAGCATAATACTACCTGATTTTAAACTATACTACAAAGCTAAAATAACCAAAACAGTATGGTACTGGCATAAAAACAGACACACTGATCAATGGAATAGAATAGAGAATCCAGAAATCAACCGACACACCTACAGCCATCTGATCTTTGACAAAGGCCCTCAGCCTATACACTGGGGAAGAGACTGCCTCTTCAGCAAATGGTGCTGGGAAAACTGGACATCAATATGCAGGAGAAAAATGCTGGCGAGGTTGTGGAGGAAAAGGAACTCTCATACATTGTTGGTTGGACTGTAAAATGGTGCAACCTCTATGGAAAATGGTATGGCGGTTCCTCAAACAATTGCAGATAGATCTACCATATGACCCAGCTATCCCACTGCTGGGAATATACCCAGAGGAATGGAAATCATCAAGTCGAAGGTATACCTGTTCCCCAATGTTCACTGCAGCACTCTTTACAATAGGCAAGAGTTGGAACCAGCCCAAATGTCCATTGTCAGATGAGTGGATACGGAAAATGTGGTATATCTACACAATGGAATACTACTCAGCTATAAAAAAAAGAATGAAATATTGCCGTTTGCAACGACATGGATGGACCTAGAGAGAATTATATTAAGTGAAACAAGTCAGGCACAGAAAGAGAAATATCACATGTTCTCACATTTGTGGGAGAAAAAAATAAAAAAAAAAAAACACACACACACACATACAAAAAAAAAATCCTGGGGTGCGGGGGGGGGCACATAACAATTGCAATTCCTTGAAATTGATTCAACAAGCATACAGAAAGGATATTGTTGGGAGGGAGGTGGCAGAGGTAGGAGGGAGGGAGGTTATTGGCCACAACAATCAACAAAATAAAATATTGAATTAAAAAAAAATAAATAAAAATCCAAAAAAAAAAAAAATGTATACCACAGTTTCCTTATCCATTCATCTGATGATGGATACACTGAAAAATTTTAAATGGAATTATACTATACATATTGTTCCACACTTCCTTTTTCTGCTATCAATGACTCATGGACATCCTTCCATGTTAAAACATCTGCTCGTAATGATCTACTGTCTTCTTCCACAGTCACAGAATTTCTATGTGGATGTACCATTATTTATTATTTAAATTTTTATTTTTAATTAAACAATGAATATATTATCATATTCTAGATATAGAAATTTAAAACAATGCAGATAGAGTAATAAAGCCTTTCACAAGACTGCGCACTTCTCTCTGCATATACACACACATACTTATGCATGGTCTTAATCCCGGGCCCTTTCCCTGGAGATAAACCATTGCTACACTTGATGTACATCCTTCCAAATTCATTTATTCCCACAAAGAAACAGGTTATTTGGTTGTTGTGTGTGTGACTGATGCATAAACGGTTCTAAGTGTACATAATATTCTGCAATGTACTCTTGGAGATCTATGCACATCATATCTATCTCATTCAGTCATTCTTTTAGCTGATATTCATTATGTGATGGGCACTATTCTAGGCACATTATGGAACAAGATGGACAGCCTCTATCCTCATGGAGCTTACATTATTGCTAGACATTTGGTCAATAAGTAAGTAAATAAATAATACAATTTCAGGTGGGGATTGGGCAGGGGAGGGTGTTTTTTAACTACTGCATAGTACTCCACAGTATGAATTATCAGTTTGGGAAAGTGACTTTTGAACTTTTTATTTGCTTCCTGGAGTAAGAAATACATTTTACACTGTTGTCCAAAACCCATCCTAGAAATGTGCATGTGCAAATCCAAACCTCACCCATAGACAACTGAACAAGTATTTCATGAAATAATGCTTATTCTTACTAAGGGTGATGCACTGAAATTTTTTATTCTGTTCTATTTCATTTTTAAAAAAACAAGCTAATCATGACCTGCTAAATTGTTTTCACTGTCCACTAATAAATAATTGTGACCTCGAAAATAAATAAATGAAGGAATGAATGAATGAATAATTAATTAATTAATTAATTAATTAATTAAAAGTCGAGCACTCAATGGTATATTCACAGGGTTGTGCAACCATTACCACAATCAATTTTAGAACATTTTCATCACTCCAAAAAGAAACCTATTCAAGTTATCAGTCATTCTCCATTTTCCCCTAAACTCTCAGCCCTAGGTAACGACTAATTTATTTTCTGTTTCTGTGGATTTGCCCATTCTGGGCATGTCATATAAATGGAATCATACAATACGCAGGCTTTTGTGACTGGTTTCTTTCATCTAACGTTTTCAAAGTACATCCATGTTGTAGCACTCCTTCGGTACTGCCTATTAATCCTAATATGTTTCTTCTGCCCTCCTAGAGACTATTTCATATCTTTTCCAAATCCTCAAACCTCCAAGATACCATCCTGACTCCTCTTTCACCATTCCTTTCTTTCCAAAGTTTCGGCACCATTTTACATTTCCACTAACAATGTACTAGCGTTCCAATTTCTCTACATCCTTGCCAATGCTTATTTTTTAAATAGTCATCCTAGTAGGTATAAAGTGGTATCTCATTGTGATTTTGACTTGCATATCCCTGATGACTAATGATGCTGAGTATCTTTTCATGTGCTTCTTGGCCAGAGAATATCTTTCTTTGGAGAAATGGTTATTCAAGTGCTTTGCCCATTTTTTAATCGGGCTGTTTGTCTTTTCTGTCAATGACTGATAATATATTCTAGATACTAAACCCTTATCAGATGTATGATTTGCAAATAATTTCTCCCATTCTGTAGGTTGTCTCTTTACTTTCTTGATAGTATCCTTTGATTAACAAAGCTTTTCATTTTTATGAAGTCCAGTTTATTTTTTTCTTTTGTTGCTTGTGGTTTTGATGTTATATCTAAGAATCCACTGCCAAATCTAAGGTCTTGAAGTTTTATCCCTAAGAGAGTTTTATAGAAGTGTTATTTAGCACTTACATTTAGGTCTTTGATCCATTTTTGTATATGGTATGAAGTAGTGGTCCAACTTCACTCTTTTGCATGTGGATATTCAGTTGTCCTAACACCATTTGTTGAAAAGACAAAGATGTATCTGAAGAGTAGTCTACTTCCTCCTTTCTAATCTGGATGCCTTTTATTTCATTTCTTTTCTAATTGTCCTGGCTAGAACTTCTAATACCAAGTTGAATAGAAGGGGGAAGAGTGGACATCCTTGTCTTGTTCCTGATCTTAGGGAAAGCTTTCAGTCTTTTACCATGAACTATGATGTTAGCAATGGGTTTTTTCATAGATTCCTCTCCATGAGGTTGAGGAAGTCCCTGTTCATTCCTAGTTTGTTGTACATTTTTATCATGGAGGTGTGCTGAATTTTGTCAAATGCTTTTTCTGTGTTTAGATGATTACACGGTTTTTGTCTTTGATACACTGATTTTCTAATGTTAAACTAACCTTTCAGACTTTTTTTTTTAATGAGAAAAAGAGAAACGTGTAAGAACTCCCTCACTGTTATACCACCAAAACTATTAATCCACTGGCATCTGTACCCATATACTCTGCCCTTCCCTCCTACTACAGAAGATGAATTGCCCACACAGCTATCTAAGGCCAACTTTTCCATTTGATGCTGGACCCTAATTAAAGACTTCTTTCCTGCCATCATTTCCCCTGAATTAATTTTTCTCTTTTTTATACTATTCCCATCAGCATACAAATATGCTAAATATTTCCCACATGGTTATTTCTAGACTTGTATATCCTACTGTCTACTCAACATCTCCACTTGGTTATTTACTGGACATCCTAAAATTATGTGCAAAACCAAATTGTTAATTTGTTTCTCCAAAGCTGCTCCTGCCACTCTCAAAAAACAAAGTCATCATTAACCTAGCTGCTTGAGGCAAAATCTTGATTTCACTCAAGTCTCCTCTTTCATACTTCAACAAATCCTGTAGCTTCACCCTTCAAAATCCTTCAAAATGTTCCCAAAATTGACATGACAACTTCTTCACCTCATAGCTACCACTATGATGCAAGCAAACATTAGATCCTGCTTGGAATAATGCAATAGCCCACTGCTTAGTCTCCTTGATTGTATCTTTGCTACTGTCACTCTACAGACTTTTTCCCACATAGCAGCCAGAGTTACATCACTCCCTTATTCTCAATCCCTCTAAGGATTTTCATCATATTTACACTAACGTGCAAAAACCCCACGTGATTTGACTACTGCTTCTCTCTCTCTTTTTTCCACCTGTTGCATGTCCTAGTTCAGTTATTGTGGCTTCCCTCCAGCTCTCAGAAATAAGCCAAACGCAATCTTGCTTTAGGGCCTTTATATTTATTCCCTTTACATGGAATGATTATTTGAATATCACCTCAAGAAGTCTCCTTTGATCTTTCTGTTTAAAAGAGCTCCTCCCTTCCCCCCCTTCTCTGCTCCAGTCATTCTCCATCCCCTGGTTCTTGTCTCATTTTTCTTATGTGGGTTATAACACACTAAATAAATATCAACTGGGTTGTCAGTAAAGAGACACAAATAATGTGGTAAAAACAACATAGTGATCTTCTGAATTACTCCGAAGGGCTCTCTAAGCTAAGTATCCTGCAATGGGCTTAGCCAGAAACCTGAGTCAAGGTTGCCTTCTCTCATCTTGACCTTCAGTCACAAAGTTTGATTCTCTTACCAAAAGATTCTCAAATCAGTCCACTTCCACTAACACTGCTTTATTGTCTGTCTCCCTGCTCATAGTTTCAATCCCTACAATCCATCTTCCACACTGTTCCACAAATAACTCGGGTCCAGCATTACCAGTGGCAGTACCAGCAAGCCTTCCCTGGCACAAGAAGGCCCCAAATCTCTAAACTCACACAGGACCCTATGTGCATACCTACGACACTACCTCTCACACAACATACTAATTATTGCTTTACCTGTTTATCTCCTCCCGTAGACTGTCTCTTAATCACTTCAGTATTCCACATTCTTGGCATAAAATTGACACTCAATGTAAATGTATATTTAATAAATCTATTTGGCTAGGTAGTTTCTTATTCACAAGTTCAGTGGGGTATTTTCTTGGTTTTAAGAGTAACAGAATATTTTTATAACTTAGATGAAAATGTCTCTAGAGTCCAATCTGAAATAACTCTTGAAACAGAAAGACCCTATATCTGTCTCGTTCTATTCAATAAATAAATTGTTGTTGTTTTCTCAGGTACTAGAATTGCTAATCTTATTCTACTAGAGATAGCTTCTAATTCAAAAATCCTATATGACTATGTTGATAGTCCCTAAAAAAGACAGGCATCACTGGGTCCATTCACAATGTCCAGGATACAATCCAAAATAACAACATATAAAGAGAATTTTTAAATGTGACCTGTTTTCAATTTATAGGGGAACAACAATTCAAATGACTACAGATTTGTTATCAGATATTATGGAGGCCAGAAGACAGTGGAACAAAATCTTTAAAGTGCTGAAAGAAAAGGAAAAAAAAAAACAAGACTAAACCTGTCAACCCAAAATTCTACATACAGTAAAAACATCCTTCAAGAATGAAAGTAAAATCAAGGAATTCTCAGATAATGAGAATGCTAAGGAAGTTTATTACCAGTAGACTTATACTACAAGAAATGCTAAAGGCTTCAGGTGGAAGGGAGATGACTCTAGATTGACACTCAGATCACCAGGAAGAACTGAAAAGTATCAAAAGCAGTAAATATCTAGTAAATACAAAATACTATTTTCCTCTTGATTTCGTTAAAATACACAGGACTGTTTAAAGCAAAAATTATAACATTATGTTTTGGAGTTTGTAATGTATGAAGATGTACATGTGACATATGACAACTATTGCATAAAAGAAAGGGAGTATAAACACACAGTTTTACCATAAATTTTTAAACAATATATTGACTATGATATTGGATTTAGTATTCTGAAACATGTTTTTTTCTTTTTTTAAAAAAGAAACATCTGAATATTCATGGAAGACTCTTTAGAATACATTACCAGCTTTTTGGTTGAGTATCCCAGCTCTTGCCACTTTCTAGGTATGTGATCTTGGGGAAATAATTATTTCCCTGTTAAGCCCTATCAATTTTCTCTTGTATAAAAGTAGAGTAATACCTGCCTCAAAAGATTGTTTGAGGATTAAAACAGAATACCAAAAGCACAATTCCTGATATATAGCAGGTGCTCATAAGTGGTGTCTACTGTTGGTTAATGTTAGGTATGGTTTAGAAAGACACGACAAATTAAATTTTTTACTTAATGGAAAAATAATACCTCGTTATCAAGCATTTCCTTTATATCAGACCCTCAGAAAACTCCTTAGTAAAAAATCAGTCTGTGCATGGTCAATCTTCACAGCCACTGCTGAAAGTAGTTGTTCATCTGATCTTTTGACTTTGCACACATGCTTTTACAGAAGTGACTTATGTCACATGGACTCTGTTCCCCAGGAAAGAATATGAATCCATCAAACTGTTTCTTCCACTTTCTGTTTTTGTTTTTTGGTTTTTTTCCTGTTTCTTTCAATTTTCTAATTGAAAAGCTGATAAGGTCAATTCTGATGAGATGAGATTTCATGTCTACACTCAGAGGTGAAAGATTCTAGTACTCTGCTTTCCTGTAAGTGACTGAGGCCTCCATGGTCTCCTCAAACTTTCCCCCATGTGTATCCCATCTCTAAGCATTGGAGGCAGAGTGATATCAATGAAGAAAAATGCTAGCTCTGGAGTCAGGCAGACCTAGGTGTGGACCTGGGCTTTGCTGCTTACTGACTGCCTAATACTGGACAAGTACTAAACCTCTCTGATACCAGTTTCATCATCAGTAAAATGGAGATAATAATAACTTGTCCTGTTAGGTAATTATAGTCCACACTGTGGCTCTAAGATAGTTCTAATGGAGATCAGTGATCTAATACTAATTCCTTGAGCTTTTTTCTCTTTTTTAAAATACTCTAGATGCCTGAATTAAGAAATGTGACTAGATCATGAAGTGAGAGAACTTCTCTAAAATGGTTTTAAGCTGTTAATATTCCTTCAACACATAATGCCTTGGGTATTAACGCAGGTGTTAAAAAGAGCTATTTTATTTTCCAAGGAAGGAATAAGCACATCTGGAAGAAGAAAACTGCTAAAAGAAATCCTGAATCCTGGCTCTTCAGAACCAAGGCACAATGAACAGGAGTAACTGAAGCAAAGGCAAAGTCAATGTTAAGAGGAAGAAGACAGGAAGAACAAAGGCACTGAGAACTCAGGCAGCATAGATTGCAGTCAGTCTGCCATTTCATATGCCACATCATACAACTTTATTAATGCACCATAATGGAGCTCACATGAGGAAATGTTCCAAAGAAAGGTTGAATGAAAGTTGTTAGAAGACAACTGAGACCACAGGGGTGAGAGTGGGGGAGGACACACATTTCTACATTATCAGTCCAAGAGGAGAGATTTACATGCAGTATACCATAAGTCTGGAGTAGAGGTACTAGTCTAAGATTACATCCAGTAGCTAAGAGTCATAATGTTAGTACCATGGGCATTCAAATAAAATAATGGTCTCTCCAGAAAACACCAAACAGTTATTCAGTGAAGCCTATTAAAGATGAATCTACTTTATGGCCAGTAAGACCAAGTGCTCATGCTCTGTTCTTTTTTTTTTTTTTTTTTTTATGATGACCGGTAAGGGGATCTTAACCCTTGACTTGGTGTTGTCAGCACCACGCTCACCCAGTGAGCTAACCGGCCATCCCTATATGGGATCCGAACCCACGGCCTTGGTGTTATCAACACCACACTCTCCCGAGTGAGCCACAGGCTGCCCCTCATGCTCTGTTCTAAAACATCCTTTTCTTAAATGTGTTTGCATTTTGTTTTAAAAGCTGTTCGTGTCATTTTGTTACTTGGTCAAAAAATACTTACCCATGAGGACTTCAGCCACAACCCCCCAACATTCACAACCAGCCCAGCGACAACCACTGAGCCACTGCCGGAAGTGCCCTGGGCTCCTGAGCCAGGGTGGTGGGTAGCTAAGGGCCTCAGCCATACCTCCACCCCATCCGCATCAAGCCTAGTGATGACCACTGAGCTGCCTCCAGAAACACCCCGGGCTCCTGTTCCGGGGCAGTGGGGGACCAAGAGCCTTAGGTCACCCTGCCCCCAACATCTGCAACCAGCCCAGTGATGATCACTGAGTCACTGCTGGAAACACTCTGAGTTTCCGAGCCAGGGCAGTGGGGGGTAAAGGGCTTCAGCCACACACTCCTGGCATCTGCATCCAGCCCAGCAACAACCAAGCTGCCACTGGAAGCCCCCTGGTCTCCCCTGCCAGAATGAGGGGGATGCCACGGGCCTCAACCATGCTCCTCTTCCTTCCTCCTCCTCCCACTCTGTTTCCCTCCCCTTTTCCTTCTCGCCCTTCCCCACCTGCTCCACAACATCTTAGAATGTAAAAAAATAATAAATTTTTAAAAAACACTTCCCCAATGATAACAAATTATTAAGCACATTTTGTATAATTTGTTAAAGTCAAAAACTATAAACAACTTTATGAATATAAAGAATTTCTAACAGCATGTTAGATAAATGCTTATGACATAATAATGGGAGGAGGCCAAATATATATAAATATATATATATATATATAAACATATACATACACATACATACATGGTCCTCCATATCTGTGGGTTCCACATCCATGGATTCAACCAACCTTGGATCAAAAATACTCAAAATAAATAAAGGGGGCAGTGGACCGAACATATACAAACTTTTTTTTCTTGTCATTTTATCCTAAACAATACAGTATAACAACTATTTGCATAACATTTACACTGTATTAAGTATTATAAATAATCTAGAAATGATTTAAAGTATATGGGAGGATGTGCAAAGGTTGTGTGCAAATATTTCAGGAACTTAAGCTTCCTTGGATTTTGGTATCCAAGACAGGCCCTGGAACCAATCCCCCCATGATATCGAGGGACAACTCTGTGTGTGTGTGTGTATATGTGTACAAAATAGGTATCAGAATCCCAATACTGGAGCGGGGGAATGCTTGTTCCCCTAAACTCCAAAAAAAAGCATAAAGAAATAAACTAAAATACTCACTAGTCAGTTTTATTTCTATCACTTTTATATTCAGGGGGAAAAGTATATTTTTAAATTCCCAGTTGCCTTGAAGATATGTCCCAATTCCTTTAAATGTACCACTTTGGGCATCCAGTCTTTGCTGATCCCTGGACCAGGCCACCAACCTTCTCCTCCTATTTCTTTAGCTTCCTCCTCCCATCATCAATGGCACTGAATTCTTTATTCTTTCTACTTGCTGCCATCCTCCCTTAATTCTGCATGGATTCCTATACTCTTCCCCATATCAGTGCCACTTCTGTTCACACCGATTACATCTTTCTGCAGGATCAGCACTGCTTCTTCTTCAAGAAATAAAAGCTTTGACAATATTCACACAAGGAGGAGGCTGCTGTCTCAGGATGCATAAATCTGACAACTTGGTGAAAACTGATTGGTGAGTGGAAAAAACCTGGAAAGCACCTTTGAAGCAAAAAGCAAATCATTTACTAAAAACTTATATAAACTGATAAGAACAATACTAAGATCCCAATAGATGCTGGGGCAAACTTCAGAGAACAGTTCTTCAAAGAAGAAATGCAAATGGGATTTTTTTTAAAAAGAAAAAAATTTTCAACTTTACTACTAATCAAAAAAATACAAAGAAATACTACACTGACACATCATTATCACCCGAAGTCCACAGTTTGCATTAAAGGTTCACTCTTGGTGTTGCACATTCTATGGGTTTGGATGAATATATAATCACAGGTATCCACAATCAGCATTACACAGAGTAGTTTCACTGTCCTAAGAATCCTCTATGTCCCACCCATTCATCCTTCCCTCCCACCAACCACTGGAAACCACTAATCTTTTTAATGTCTCAATTTTGCCTTTTCTAGAATGTCATATAGTCAGAATCTCACAGTATGTCACCTTTTCAGATTGACTTCTTTCACTTAGTAATATGCATTTAAGCTGCTTTCATGTCTTTTCATGGCTTGATAGCTTATTTCTTTGATTAGTAGTAGTATTTCAACTTTACTACTAATCAAAGAAATACATTTATTATTACATACCAAATATGCCATTTTTTTAAAAAAAGAATATTCCTCAGTATTTGGAATGGTGTGGCAAAAGGAACACTCATACGTTGCTGGTGAGAACTGAAATGAGTATAACCTTTCTAGAAAGCAATCTTAAAACTTTATGCATATAATCTAGTAATTCTTTTAGTAATCCAATGTAAAGAAATCTAATCAGAAATTCAGATAATTTACAGACAACAAGGTTCATTGCTATTTTAATAGAAAATAGCAATCTTCAATAGAAAAAAAATAGGTTGAAAAACAATGCCCCAAATTAGAGGAATGATTAAATATGAAGCCTTCCCTTATCCCACCGATCAGAATTAATCCCTTCTTCCTCTGTTGGTAGTTAGTGCCTCTATTTCAGCCTTCAAATGAGTTATATTATACTTAGTCATACCCAAGTTGGTTTCGCTCACTGAACTATAAATTTTCTGAGTACAAATTTGAGGGACCATTCAGCTCTGTATCATATCTCTTACCACCTCTTGAGCTTCCCCTCCTCACCCCCAGCATCTAGCAAAATATTCACTAATAGCAGGACATAAAAACTTTTTGTTACATTGAATCACTGTAAAAAGCAAATAAGCAATGACTTCAGAGACAGTATAATTTTATAAAAAAAAAAAAAACATACACACACACATAAAAGATACTAATAAACATTAAATTTAGAAATGACTCAATTTAACCCTAATCTAGAATAAACTCAATTCCATGAGATTGCAGGAATGAGTATTAGATCAAGGTAGTCAGAATCAGCAGTCATGTCCTTTACCCTTTCTCCTTCTTCCTACCTGGAACACAGATGTAAAGTCTAGAGATGCAGAAGCCATCTTGAAATCATGAGTCAAGCAGCCACAAATTTAGGATTGTGGAGCCAAAAGGCAAATGCCTAAGTCCTCCATTACATCACCAAGCTACAGTTTCACTCCAGACTTGTTATGTGAGAAAAAGAAATCCCATGTGTTAACAGTTCTTTCTGTTACTGTGACACAGAATTTTCTGAAAGATACTAATAGAATTTCTGATAGGTACTAGTAGGGTTCTCCTTTACTTGTTCTGACTTGTAAACAATACATACCCATCCACTTGGTTACAGTGACTAGATGAGGGGTGGACACCTGAATCTAGTAAGTCCTATCAGAGTCTTTCTCTAGACTGACCTTTCTCCTGTGTCAGAAGAAAGAACTCCTCCTCTTGATTAAAAGCTAAAAATCTCTGGCTTCCTACCGCTTAAAAAGAGCCTATCTGTTGAATAGAGACAAGTAGAGTCAAAAGATGGAGAAAGACATCATCTGAGCTCCTAGATTCAGCTCTTCCCGAACCCTAACCACTTCACAATTACTACCCCAAACTAACTTCTCTTCTTTGCTAAACGTTACTGAAATTATATTTCTAACACTTGTATCCAAGAGTCCTATATGCTACAGTGGGGTGAACACACAAATAATTCTTTTAGAGTTGAAAAACACTTTGCCCCATATTAACCTCATAACTCGAGTTACATGTGTCATTCTCCAACAGACTACTGTTTTCTTTCATAATGCCCATGCTACAACCACACTGAATTGCTTGCTCTTTCCTGTGCACCATTCACATTTTTCTATTTATGTCATTTTGCTCATGTTCTCCTACATTAATGCCCTTTCCTCTCAATCTCTAATCACATTTCCTCTGAAACACCACAGGATTTTATCTGTATGTCTCTTAGTAGTTTTGAACTTGTATTCGTTATTCACGTGAACTGTAATCTCAGTGAGATCAGGGCCTATGTTTGATTTGTGTATCTCCCCAAGGGTCAGTCTGTTTCCAAAATTCATGTTATTTTTATTAAACCTATGTTATTTTGCAATTGTTAACACCTCAATAGTTAGGTGCCAACAGCAATATACTAAATCTAATCATTCTGGATATCACAAAAGCCACATTAATACAAGTGAGAAAACTGAATGGGGGTACAAACTACATTCAGATAGGCAAATGCAGGTATATAAAATAGAAAAAGTCCAACTGTCAAATATAAGAAATGTGTCTGTCTTAGAGATGTTCAGGTCCTACAGATTTTTTCTGAGTCACCCAAGTCAAGTCTATTCTAGGCCTCAGTCCTTCTCTGTTAGCTCTCACATGTATCTATAAGAAGGATCACTATCTCTCCCCATCCACCCACCCACCATCATTTTACCAAGATATATCCCTGAAGAGAAAATCCATGCCTGACAGTATCCTGACTCCAAGCCACAACCCTCGATCTAGACCCAAAGTATACACAATTAATGCCTTAAGCTTCCCTAATTCTTCTGTAATCTATTTCTCATCAATTTATTCTTACCTCTTTGACCCTTATGCCTTGCCTTTCATCTTTTCATTAGTTATATCAATTATGCATATACTTTATGGCTTATACTTTATATGTTAGCACACAGAAACACACACCTCAGAAAGACCACATAGACAGGAAAGGTGAGTCAGTAATAATAGCAGCTACCATTTATTAAATATCTATCACGTGTAGGCATAGTGCTAGGTACTTTATAAAGTATCTCTGTTTCTCATTGTAATCCTGATACTGTCAGACTAATTTTACAAGCGAGAAACCTAATCCTGAAAGAGGTAGGTAAGTTAACTTGTCAAATACTATCCAACTGACCAATATTACAGCTGACATTCAAGTCCAGATCTGTCTAGTTCTAAAGCCCATGTTTCTCCCACTCTATCATACTGCCAAAAATAAAACACTGACTCTATTCTCCCAGCTTTTGTCCCCCACCCCAATAATCTACTGTCTATACAGCAGCCAGAGTTATCTTCTGTTTAAATATTAATTCTTTATTCAAATCCCTCCAAGGACTCCTCCCTTGCTGAAAAGAAAAGCCACAGTCCTTAATATTGCCTAAAAGAGCCCTGTGATCTGTCCACCTGCCCCCACCCTTCACCCAGTTACACCTCTGATCTTATTATTTATCTCTCCTTCACTTACTCCACTCCAGCTTGTTCACACCTAAGGGTCTTTGCATTTACTGTTCCCTCTGCCTATAATACTCTCTCCTCCCCACCTCTAGATACTCTTAGCTTATTCCCTCACTTCCTTTAGGTCTCTACTCAAATGTCACCTTCTTAATGGGACATTCCCTGACTACCTATTTTAAATTGCTATCTCCTAACCTCGGTACTCCCTATCCCCCTCTTATGCTGCTTTATTTTTTCTCCAAAATACTTATCATCACTTGACATAATGTATATTTATTTGTTTACTGTCTGCCTCCTGCTACCAGAATATAAGCTCTATGAAAACAGAGACTTTATATTCTATTCACTGTATCTGGTAATAATAGGTACTTAATAAATATTTATTGAATGAGTAAATGGGAAGATTTATTCTTCCTAGGTGTTTAAATAAAAATGGTCTCAAATACAAAAAAGCAAATGCAAAAGCCATCTGCTTTTGTTGTAATCTAGATCAACTTAGCCAATCTTCTCCCTTCAAACAATCCCTTTGAAGAACATTCCCTCTAATTTTTTCATAGTTCTAAATAGACAGCCATGTCACTGAGCAACACTGAGCAGACTGAGACAACTTAACCAGAGTGTAGTATTATAATCAAATAAAACTTATAGCAAAGTTAATCAGACACATATTTAATGATATGCATAATTGTTATTGTGCTCATGGTAACTAGACATAAATGGTAGATGCTTCATGTAAATTACTCTAATTACTATTTCTTTTACACAGCCAAACCAAGCATGTCTAGGATCAGCTTCAGGGGAAAACAGGAAAGAGGGGAAAGATGGATACTTAACTCTGGAAGGTAAGTCCTCTCTTATGCCACACCTTAGGCACTGGTCTAATGGTCTCCCAGCCTGGGTTATGTGGCTTCAAGAAGAGTAACTCTTTTCCTTCCCCAATGGGAGAAGCCTCCTTTTACCAAAGGTTAAAAATGAGGTTGGAGGCCTGGCCTCTGTGTACAGTCATAAAGCTGAGAGGAACTAGAATAATCACTAACTTTTGCCTCTGGCAAGAAAGAAGGGGAGGAACAAGCTGCTGGGGAAACCAAATAAAGAGATCAGACCTACAGAAGACCTTCTGTATGCTAGGCACGCTAGTAGGCGCTTCCCATAATTCCTTTCTAATTACTTCCCCAACCTATCTGTACCCCTAAACTCTGTTCCCAGGAAAGTAGAGAAGTAAGCAGAGAATGGAATGGTTCCGGTGAGGACTCCCTGCCCCAAACTCTCTCTCATAAGGCCTAAAATGTCACTAGAGAAGGTGATTTAGGTTAACAAGCTAACACTACAAGGAAGATTAAAAGGAAGCTTTTGTTTAGTGGCCATTTCCTTGCTTCCTATCTTACCCAAACCCATAGGTGGGTAAAGGGCCCCCTACCTTCCTATGGGTTTATTCAAACAATAGGTTAAGACCAACCTCTCTAGGACATCATCCCTATTCACTGAAGCTCTCCTCTCTCCCATTGCACTTACTGTCAGGCACCCTCACTTGGGTACACAATCATTCACTTTTTGTCATCTTGTAATTAATTTCTTAGGTAAATGCTTATTTCCCCCATTGAGGCTGCAAGCTCCTTGATGAGAGAAATCTTGTCTTAAACTCCTTTAGTAATCCACATAGGCCTAGCACCATTTAAAACAAACAAAAAAAAAGTGTTCCATATGTAATTGGAGAAATCAAAGGTAAATAGGAAGTAAAAGGTGGGAGAAAGGAATCAAATTTCTAGTTCTAGGTAGAAAAGTTAGCATTGAATAGAAGGATGTATTCTACATTTGCCTTTATTATACTTCTCAACTAGTGTTTATAACAAAATTCCCTACGAAAAAGAAGGTGTGACTGTCATTCAGAATATAGCAGACATCTTCAGATGGAGGTCTGAGACATCTGGATCAGAGCTATAAGACACATAGTGCCAAGAATATAAGGACTTCCTATTATATCAGAAAACAAATTAACATCTATTATGTCTGAAAGTCTTCAAGACCCAAAGTATAAGTCCAATTGAGCAATATTAGACAGGGTCACTGACCCTGGACCAAACAGAATAAGGAGAACCTGAAAGGCTCTCCCTGAATGAGTGACAATGGTAAGTCTCAGTTTACTTTGCCCACCTGATGGTGTCAGCTTCTCAACAAGTTCAATGAGAACAACCTGGTTCTGGTGGCATAAGCCTCCATTTGGTTAGAAAAAAATTCAGAAACAAGCCTGAATCAATGTCAACAGCAAGTATTTGGGGATGTAAGTTCCCCTGTCCCACCATACTCCAGAAAGGAAGAACAGGCTTAAAAACAAATATCATGCAGCTGAAAGATATCTGACACTAATGAATGCCAAAACTTCCTGTTTAAGCACAAACTAGCAGAGTTCAGTATGGTAAATGTCAATAGGAGCTACCCTATACTATTCTTTATCTAATAATTCGGACCTGAACAAGGTCATCTATTTCTAGAGCTCAAAGGGGCATTCATCTTCTCAAACTCATTTATTTCTGGACGTCAATAGGAGCTACCCTATACTATTCTTTATCTAATAATTCGGACCTGAACGAGGTCATCTATTTCTAGAGCTCAAAGGGGCATTCATCTTCTCAAACTCATTTATTTCTGGACCTCAATGTTGAGTAAGTTATTGACTCAGATGACTAACATTAGCTGTGTTAAGTGTGCTTGGAGAGAGAGACAAGATAGTCTCTTCCCTCTCTGGTCACCAAATGCTCAGCTCCAGAATTCTTTCAGTCACTGGAATGCTCAGCTTAAAAAAAAAAATCAGACTAAAGAGCTACGTCAAATTAAAACTGCATTTAGATTCCAGTCCTTCAGTGCTCTTCCATTAAAAGGATTTGATGGCCAGATTTAGGTCCTCAACTCTAATAGTATTTAAAAGACTACAATACTATGAATAAAGGGCCTTAAAAATGATTACAAAATCTTTGATCTAGTAATTTCACTACTGGGGATTATAACAGTTCTTGAGTACTTACTATGTGCTAGGTATTGTGCTAAGCACTTTCCTTAAAATATCTTATTTCACCTCACAAAAACTGAACAAGGTAATTACAATTATTTGACAGATGCATAAAGGTAAGCTTGGAAACTAGCACAGGGTCACGCATTAGTAAGTGACAGATGTGGGACTCAACCTTAAAGTGATTGGATTCTAGAACCTATCTTTTTTACTACCACCCTACACTAGGAACAGAACCTGGGGAAATAACCCAAAAATACAGCAGCAACTTTAGGCATAATAGGCTCAAGTATCATATAATTATAATATGGCAACATGAAGCATTTTAAATATGCAATAAGTAAAGAGAGGCAATCCAGATTACAGAATATTAATGTAGGCATTAAAATGTGTTTACAAATAACTCAGTGACATGGGGGAAATTTTATGCTATAAATAGAAAGAGCAGAATACAACACTTTACATACAGTCAGATCTCAACTATGTAAAAAATATATCTGCACATGGAGAGATTGAAATTTACTGTTAAATAAAAAACGCAAGCTGCAGAATAATACACATAGTATAGTCCCATTTATGTAAACAGTACTGACTAATTTTAAGTATTCAATAAATGTAAACCATCGTTATTATCATTATCATTATTTTTATTATTACAATGAACATGTATTACTTTATTATAATCAGAAAAAAACAACAAATTTATTAAGTTGCAAGTTTAGGTACTTCCTTATTTAATAACTAACAAGTATATTACTTCAAGAAAATTAAATAACATATACCTTTCTTTCTGGCAATCTTAACTTATAAAATACTACACAATTATACAATTTCAGATTTAAATACACCTAAGTTACAGAAACCAAGTAGCACTGAGAACATGCAACACTTTCAATTATCTAAGGATTACATTCAGCACGGTGGACCAGAGAGAGCTGTGTAGAAACTATTATATTTAGAATTTAGGGCTGGCCAGTTATCTCAGTTGGTTAGAGCATGGTGCTGATAACATCGCGATCCAGGTGTTAGGGTCCAGGGTTCAATCTCTGTATTGGCCAACTGTACCTTAGAATTTTTTCAGCTGGTAGTTATCTCTAGGTAGAATTTCTATTTAAGGGGGAAAAAAACCCAACAAAAACTAACAACGCACCAGGGACTTATCTTGAATGAAAAAATGGGCAACTCTAAAACTCAGTTGCTCAAGTTCCACAGGAGTCTCAATATTTTAATATATAAAACAAAATGCAAGGTCCACTGCATTGTACTGATTTGTTGGCCTGCCTATTGCAAAGAATAAGTTGAGATATTAAAAGATAAAAGACTTTTCCTTCCCCTTCTCCTGAGGTATGTGTAACAAGATAGTATACCTGCCAAAAGTAATAAAGAATATGAAAGTACAAGAAAATTAATTAGATAGAAAAAAAAAAAGAGAGGAACAACAACTTTAACTTTGATGAAGAGCTGTCTGTTTTCCTTGCATTGCATTATTATACAGGATTACAAAACCACTACACAAAGAAAAGTAAGAGTTTGTCCTGATGAGGCTTTACCTGTATCTTGTCCCATCAGACCATTGCAGTACATGGCATGTCGCTCAATCTTTGTGAGTGGGAAGCCTTGGTCACACAGTGGGCAGAATACCTGGGTATTGGATGAGAGGGTGGAAGTAGGTATTTCTTTCTCAGCATCATCCCTGTTACCAACCTAAAAGAACATGACAAACAGCAACTGTAACACCTTTAGTTTATAAAATATCTTTTCCCCCAAAGAACTGCAAGAGACTCCAACCCATATATCATTTACTTTTTTTTTTTTTGTCTTTTGTCTTTTTTCCGTGTCTGGCAACGGATCGCAACCCTCAGTGTTGCCCCCGTACCGGACCGGGGACCGGCAACGGGATTGCAAACCTCGGTGTTGCTCCCGCGCCTCGCTCAGCCAGTGAGCGGGAACCGGTCTGTGTGTGGGATCCGAACCCTCGGGCGGGAGCGCCACCGCGCTTCCCAAGCGGCGCACGGGCCGGCCCTATCATTTACTTTTAAAGAGACAATACCAATCAAAGAGTTTACCAAATTCAGGACTAAGGACTGGGAGATACTGCTAATATAGTTAATACTTATTCAGTGCCTGCCAACTATGACTAAGCACTCTGCATGTATTATTCATTTAATACTAAAAAATCTTACAAAGATTATTAACACATCCTTTCTTACACACGAGAAAAGTGTTGTCCAAAACAGTAAAACAACTTGCACAAAGTCACAGAACAAATAAGTGGCAGAGTTGAAATTCAAACCAAAGACTATGGCTCCAAAATTTGAGTGCATTGACCTCTACCACACTGCAAGATACAGCCCTCATTTCAACAGTGCACTACATTTGCTGTGTTCCACATTTTGTGTATCAACAGCATATACTAAAGACACTTTTTCAATCTCACTTAAGAACTGTGTTCATTCTAAGTGACTTTAAGACATAAGCAGTTAGAAAATAAAAGAGCTATAAGCCAAAAGCAGCACAACTACAATTTAAGTTAAAAACCTAAGTCTGTAGACCAATAAGACATAACAGCTCTTGTGTTTTATTTGTGACTTTTTCGACTTAAAGAGGAAACTACAACCCAAGTATTTAAGGAGGCTCAAAGAAAAGTCATTAGTTAAAACAATCAATTCTGCCAAAGCCACTCTTAAACCTTCTCTTACTCCTCTCAATGTTTTATAGTCATCATTTCTCCTATAGTTGCTGGTATCTAAGAGGCAGTTTTATTCTACCTGTACAGGTTGGTCAGAGCCAAGAATTCTGCAGTTATTAATTCAACAGTATGCGTGAGCACTGCAGCACTACTGCCAAACACTTGCTTCAAAGGACAGAATGTCCTATCCAATCAATGTGAAACTGTCCTGCATTGCTACTGCTTCCATTTAAGAGCAAGGATGGCTGGCTAGTTAGTTTAAGTTGGTTAGAGCGTGGTGTTATAACACCAGCATCAAGGGTTCAGATTCTCTTACAGGCCAGCCACCAAAAAAAAACAAAAACAAAAAAACCAAAGAGCAAGGAGCACATGGGCTATCATTACACCCTACTACGGGGGGGAAACAATAAAACCTCTTCTGATACAAGAATAAAACAGAACCAAAACTGCAATGGGTAGATAATTTGACTTCTGAGGCAACTGGGGTTTTTTGGGGTTTTTTTGGTCTCTAAGTTTAAGTCATCCCTAAAATCTACTACTTGTGAGTGTGAGTAAGCAGAGAGAAACAGACCATCTAATTACCAAATCAAACAGTTTCTACAACTGCCAGAAAATGCCCTGTTTTTAACACACCTGGCTTTTACTAAAAAGACATACTCTAAAAGGGGAAAAATAGAAAGATGAGAAGGAACTAACAGTGCTTGAGTTCTTATACCATGCCAGGCTCCACCAAGTATTTTCCATATCCATTCCTCACAACAGCCCAACTGGACACAGTTGTCACTAGCTCCAGTATTACAAAAGGGGAAATCGAGGCTTGGAAAGGCAAAATGACCTACTGATCACAAAATCACACATGTTCAATCTAATCTCAAACACAGGCCTGTTTGGCACCAAAACCTTCAGTATTTCCATTCTACTGTTTTGTGACAGAAGCAAAAAGCCCTACATTCCATTTTGTGTCTGGAAGCTGAACCTGCCAGGTACTGGGAGACTAACTGGTTCTATATTCTTCCACAGTAGTGAGGAAAGTCAAGTGGGTCTGAAAGTCCTAGGTCCTATTTATTCCAAGCTTAGTCACTGAGCTTCTCACTTCCTCTGTTCATAAATCTCAAGGAAAAGTTGTCAAAAGTTGCAAGCTACTCGAGCAGAGAGGGGAAAAATCAATATATCCTAAAATTTGCAAGTAGTCTTGAGTTACTGAAAGTGGCAACTGAACAGTTACTTGGCTTTCTAAAGTTCACTAAGCACAGGAATGTTATATGACGTGGATGTTACTGGTGCTTTAGCACTATACTCCATTGTACTCATCACCAGCTTTATAAAATGCAGAGAATGGGGCCGGCCCCCCGGCTCACTTGGGAGAGTGTGGCACTGGTAGCACTGAGGCCACAGGTTTGGATCCTATATAGGGATGGCCAGTGTGCTCACTGGCTGAGCGTGGTGCAGACCACACCATGCTGAGGGTTGCAATCCCCTTACTGGTCGGGGGGAAAAATGCAGAGAATGTACCTTCAACTATTAATGTATTCAAGAGGGAGCAATCTGTCTATTATTGTCTCACTGTGAATATAATACCACTTCCAACTACCTTCAGAGGCAACCCAGAAGGTTTCTGAACATTTTTATATTAAAATAAGATATTTTCTCCAGCACCATCAAAAAAAGTCTATTTAAATATTAACTACTCTGGAGAAAACTTAAGGGGGAAAATACAAGCAAAGCAGCTTTTATTAGAATCATGCAGTCAGGGTCTCTGCAAAGCTGCTTCTACTTTTAAAATAACTATATACCTATTTCTTAAAAGAGGTACTCAGACACTGAATCTTGATCTGTTAAAAGGTTAGTGGTCCTTGTCTTCTGGCCTCAAAAGAAACCTCACCTTCAGAAACACACCCAGTGAAAATAAAAGCATGTCCTGCAAATCACCAAGTCCTCTACCCCTGCACCATCCACTCTATGTGTAGCTTAGAAAGCTGTTTGTTTAGATCTTTCCCCTCTTACCCTAGGATTCTTAATGGAGTTTACTTAAAAACTAACTGATTAAACTAGCTGTTTGACTCTGAATAACTTCCATTAACTCTGAGAACAGACTTTCTCTGTGAGACTCCAATTAAGGGAAACTCTCATGCAAGATATTCAGAAAACATTATTTCCAAAGAAACCTAACTAATGTGGGAAATCAAAAGGGACTACAGTTCTGCCATGAATATTCCAAATACCTCAAATAATGTCGAGCAATTCTCGGTCATTTGTAAGATAATATCACTGAACAGCCACAATATATTATAAAGCAGTAAAATAATTGTTTCCATATGCATATTTCTACTTGTGCCAAATCTGCTATGTGTTTTATATTCTTTATCTAATTTAATCTTCAGATCAACCCAGTAAAATAGGTATCTTTGCCTCCATTTTATATATGACGAAATGAAATTCAGAAAAGCATTCATTCCTCTTCTGTGCTCCCCTAGTGCCCCAGGAATCTATCATCATATATGTCAGACCACATTATAATTACAGATACTTACAACGGGGTTACATTCTGATAAACCCATCATAAATTGAAAATATTGTACATCAAAAATGCATTTAATACACCTAACCTACCTAACACCATAACTTAGCCTAGCTAAACACCCTCAGAACACTTACATTAGTTTACCTTAAACATGCTCAGAACCCTTATATTAGCCTACAGTTGGGCAAAATCATCTAACACAAAGCATATTTTATAATAAAGTGTTGAATATCTCATGAAATTTATTGAATACTGTATTGAAAGTGAAAAACAGAATAGTCGTACGGGTACTCAAAGTATCATTTCTACTGAATGTGTATTGCTTTTGCACCACTGTAACATTAAAAAATCGTAAGTCAAACCATCATAAGTCAGAGACTGTATAATTATCTGTTTATGCATCTGTCTACTCCCTTACCAGGACCCTTTGAGGGTAAGAATTGTCTTTTTCTTATTTATATTCAAATCCTAAGAGTCTAAAACAGTGACTAGCACGAAGTATACAAACTATAAATAACTGCCTCATAACTGAATAAAACGATTTATTAATTTGCCCAAAACGTCACAAAGTGATAGGGCTGAGATTCAAAGCCATGTCTTCTAATTCCAATGTTTAAACTCCTTGCACTACACCATACTACCTTTCAATAAACAACAAATTTTAGGACAAAGATCCCTATACACAGATTCCAAGGGCAAGAGTCCACACTCTTTATGATTCTATCCTTGTGCACATAAAATATTCAATGCCATCTTTCTAATAAGTGGCTTGTATCTAGTAAGTGATTACTCAATGACTTAAAAACTACAGTAGCTATAACTTCTTTTAATGGAAATTTCTTAGACTATTTACAGACATCCACAGATATCAGCAAACAGCAACACTAAAAAGAGGACAGTCAATGTGAAAAAGGCTATACACAATTCCATCTATCTGATGTGTAGTAGGGCAGACATGTACAGTATGAATTCTAGATAGAGTTCATGCTCTTTGACCCAAACAAAAAATAGTCTTCCTTGCAGTCATGCATGGGTAAGAAATCAGCCTTGATTAATTAACTAAAGGCTTGTAGGGATTCTTCTGTATGTTAGGACGACTGTGTTAATAATACTGTTTCTCCATTCCCATTTAGAAGGTTCTGTTTGCTGCCTGGGAAAAGGACTCAAAGGCCATTTTGACATTATCTAGTAGGATCTGTCCTCTGTTCTCTGTGGCATCAGGGAAACTTGGTCTGTCTGGAAGCTGAACCTGCCAGGTACTGGGAGACTAACTGGTCTCCCAGTTGTGACAGATCAGGTTCCATGGAACCAAGTGGTGTGCATGATTCATGAAAGCAGAATTTCTACCCAGTTACTTGCAGTACAGAGACTAGGGAGGGGATCTAACTTCTACTACAAAAACTTCAGAAGAACCTAGAATATAAACCCAGAATATAAAAAGGACTAAGAAAATTAAGTCTTTTTTAAGGTGCTCAGATAGGACAGTATAACAAATGTAACCAAAATCTTTTATTTCCACAAAAGAATTCATTTAATTCTCAGGCTGCTTTTCACAGCAACAGAGTTTAAAGATTTTAAATTCTTTAAAAGAATTCCTGGCTAGCTAATTTCTCAGAATCAACATGAAAAATGCACACTGAGAATCTTAACTAGAAGTATGAACTTGCATCAATCAGCTTGGTGGTTGTTGCCAGGTATGCAAAGTTAGGAAAGGTAATGATGCAAATAGAGATTTGCTTATTTTATCATGCAGCTATCTTGACTTTGCATTTCTGATCACATCTAGAAATTAGGGATGAAAGTTATGTTTATGTCATAATATAAATATAGAGATTTTTTTCCCCAAGATTGTATCTCTGTTATTTATCAGTATATAATGGAAAACGCCCTAACTTTGAAGATAAATCTGTGTTCGAATTCTAGTTTTACCATTATGAGCAGCATGAATTAGAGCAAATTACTTAAACATCCTAAGCCTTTGTTTCTACATCTGTAATAGAAATAATAATGCATATAAAAATACTTAAGAAATGGAAACTACTGTTATTCTTAGAAACAGTGCTAAACAGGTAACTTTAAGAATCTGTCCCTGAGGGGCCGGCCCGGTGGCACACTGCTACAGTGCGCCACTTGGGAGCGCGGTGGCGCTCCCGCTGCCGAGGGTTCGGATCCCACATACAGACCGGTTCCTGCTCACTGGCTGAGCGAGGTGCGGGCGCAACACCGAGGGTTGCGATCCGTTGCCGGTCACGAAAAAAAAAAAGAATCTATCCCTGAGATAAGTGTCCCAAAAGCTAAAACCCTCTTTCACCTGAATCTTTTCAGCCAAGGTCAATGTTGCATCAGAGAGAGGACTACCAACAGAAAAAAACCACTGAGAAAAATTACAGAGGAGAATATTCACCTCCTTTTCTGCCACTATTTTTCTTACTTCCTCTGGGGTCTCTCTGCTACCTGGAGAGACTTCTCCTTCAAGGTCAAGACTTTCAGGGGAACTTAGCTGGGTCTCTGTAATTAAAAAAGTTAAAATCTCATTAATTTTCATTTTGTAATTTCATAGTTAAAAAAAAAAAAACCTACGTTCCCTAAAATTCAGGGTATAATAATGCTGCAGTGGCGAAACAGATCTAGTTTGTTTCTTCTTAAAGCTTTATTG